>NC_092251.1:4232500-4277500 GCF_036320965.1 Panulirus ornatus | reverse complement strand
CGGTGGGAGGAGAGGGTACAAAAGTGAAATTTTTCTTTGCTCTTTTTTTTTCTCTCTGTGGTTTTGGAAAGACTGGTTGACAGACCCCAGTGGGGGAGTTGTAGCGGTGTTATGGACAGACTGGAGGAGGAGGAGGAGGAGGTTGAAGCGCTCACCGTGCGTGTATACATGAGTGAGGGTCAGTAAAGTTTACTGTCTGTGTGTGTGTGTGTGTGAGAGAGAGAGAGAGAGAGAGAGAGAGAGAGAGAGAGAGAGAGAGAGAGAGAGAGAGAGAATGAGAGATCTTTCATGTATGATATAACCTCAGTCCTTTAACGACACCATCACCATCCGATATGGCGAAGGTTAGAAATAATTCACTTGGGTAGAGGAAGCCTTGATGATCAGGATAGGTTAGGCTAAAGGAAGAGAAAAAGGTCTTCTGTGCCAGTGTGTTGGTGTCGGTCGGTCAGAACAGAAATCGAATCGTTTCCCAAAACTCTCATCTAAGGTAATCCCTGAAGACGTCATGTTGTATTCATACAATTGGCATTATACAGTGACGTCATACATCTACGTCGCACAGTTGTATTCAACCGTTAAGTTCTCAGTTCTTTAATCTTACTGAGTCTGTCTTGACCGAAAATAATGACTTGACTGTGTGGTTCTCCCTTCCGTCTCCACCAGTTGCGGTAGATGTCTGTCTCGAGGAAGATGAAAAAGGCGATGACACTGGGGTGGGGAGAAGCGACTTCGTGGCGATGACACTGGGGTGGGGAGAAGCGATTGCGTGGTATCTTGTATCAAATTAGAGAAGGTGTAAATGTTCATTTGATTCCTTCCCTTTCCCATTTTCACCCTCTTTCTCTCTATCCTATCTTCTTTCTCCTCCTTCCACTCTCACATTTCCTCCCTCCCTCCCTTCTCTTTCCCATCTTTCCTTCTCGTCTATTTCTCCCATTCCTCCTCTTCTCCTTCTCCTCTTTCTTCCTTTTGTACCTTTTGAAGATTTTCCACCCAAACATATATGATCACCTCAATAAAATACAACATGTACACCCTCCCTGGGAGACACAAACATGTACACCCTCCCTGGCAGCCACACAGGCAACAGCTACACCCTTCCTGGTGGACACACAGGCAGCATCTACACCGTCCCTGGTGGGCACACAGGCAGCATCTACACCCTTCCTAGAAGATGCAAAGAAGCTATACCTTCCCTAGAGGACAAAGAAACAGCAAACCCTATTCACAGCAAAGAATTACTCCACTTTTTCAAAGTCCCAACTTCTGCCATTAATAGTGAGGAAGAAAAAATAATGAACGATAAATATGACATAATTGCTGAAAAATCTGGCGATATTTAGTGATAAATGATAAAGAGTTACATCTACAATAATTCTTTTCTGAAATTATTATTTGAAATATTTATAGGAAGAAAAATATATTGCTCAATTTCTAAATCAGTTGCTTTACAAATCTGTTCTAGTATTTGACAGATAGATTTAGAGAGAGATATACCAAGGGATTAGGGAGTAATATGTTGATAAGATTCTTATACCAAATGGCACTTCACTCAGTGAAATACACCATCAACGATGGATGTGTACAAATAATTCTTTGGTTTCCCAGTGGCTTTACATTACCTGACTTCAGAGGATATTTAAGGTGAGAGGAAGCCTTCTTAAGACTATGTTAGTCCAAAACTGAGATATGCTTCTCAGATCTGGCCAGCACGTTTAAAGAAGCATTAAAAAAAAGCAAGAGATGGTCCAGAGAAGAGCAACAAAGATGGTATCAGAATCAAGAGTGCTGAGTTACTGTGCTGGGTTAGAGTCCATAAACTTGCCCACTGTGGAAGAAAGAAGAGCTAGGAGAGAGAGAGAGAGAGAGAGAGAGAGAGAGAGAGAGAGAGAGAGAGAGAGAGAGAGAGAGAGAGAGAGAGAGAGAGAGAGAGCGGAACTTCATCACAAGTTTCAGGTACTGACACCAGTTAAATAGTGTCGACAGTAAACAGTTCTTCGAAGGATGCTGAGGTAGGATTACCAGAGGCCAGAGCATGTAATTAAGAATAATGAATAGAGAATCTGCAAAAAGTATTTTCATTTTATAAGAGAGATGAATGAATGAAATAGTCAGTGGCAAAATTATTAATGTTGATAGAATACAATGGCTGAAAACTTTATATGATTGTATAGCAAGTGATAAAAATGGACCCCATGTTAACATATTCAACATTTTTCTTGCTATAAGCAAAATCTGTGAATTTTTTGTAGCCGAAAACTGTTGTAATGAATTGGCTCAAGTGATGTGTTGCTAAGTTGGGAAGGTTCGATCGTGAAAAGGCGTAGATAAAAGATTTCTGTTATAAACCCCAAGGCAGATTAGGTTCCAGTGGTAGTAGCCTCCAGTCTTATAGAAGTAAATAAAACTAAGAGTAGTGTCAAACATTCCCTCACAGTCTCATCGTTCAAATATCCATCATCATCTTTCCAGAATACTATGTTGAACTCCCGGCTTACATCCTCCTAAGTCTTAACTGATCACCCATCTTTTTATTCCCCCCGTTTCCAGGACTCCTTCGTTGCCACTCAACTTTCGCTGGAATCCTCGTTTGAAGGCTCTTGACAAGTGCTTCAAAGCTTTCCTCGTGAAATGCTTTTCTTTTCCTTCTTCTTTTCTTCGCACCCTCCACACACTCTCTCCCTCTTCTACCATTCCTTACGTACGAATCTTTGTGATGCTTAGTGTGAGTCTGGGAGATCTGAGGTAATGTGAATGAGTGAGTTGAGAACCAGTTTCTCAAGTTGTTGGAAGGAGAGGTACGTTGGTCATATTCTAGGGGGAAATTGTTAGATGGGTTTTGAAAGAGAAGTTAAATAGGTTTTGGGGGAGACGGTCGGGTTTTGGGGAGGCAATGTTTGGATAGATACCGGGGGAAAAGTTAGTGGTTAGATTCTGGGGGAGGAGTTGGGGAGTTGGTGTGGTTCTGGGAGAAGTGAAGTTGATCAGGTACTGGGGAAGGTCGTTGATCTGATTCCAGACAGAAGTTGGTCTGATTTTTGTTGAGGGGAGCTGGTCAGGCTCTGGGGAGAATCTTGGATAGAAGGAGACGGTGGAATAACCGCACATGAAACAGAGTTTGCAGAATCTCCATGTTTAGCAGTTGTGATTTGTGGGGAAAAAATGTCTTCTCTTCCGAGAATTTTGGTGAATATCGATAGTTGGAATACTTTCAGTGGAATAGAGACAAAATATAACTCAAACATGTTGAGCAATAGACGTACAGGCGCTCAGAAGTACCTTGTTAAAGCTGTGAAGCTGTTGGTAAGTATTGTTTTAAAGTTAGGAAAAAAGTTGCATTTATAAGAGTATTGAGAATGGGAAAGGAATTCGCTGAAAAAGAGCCTGGAATCAGAAGTAAGGAAAAATATAGAAGGCCACGCATGTGAGGGAATCAGTATAGAGAGAAGATAAAAATGTGAAAGCAATTCTGATTGAGATAACATAAGAGGAGATAATATAAATGAAATAGAAATAAAGGCAAGATAAATCTAGGTAACAAAACTGATGGCAGTTGAGAAAGACAGAACTTGACTAAAACAGTTTAAACTGAACTGCTACAGAATTACGTGAACAGAGGCAGTATAGCAGTATAAACCGCGACCGTATATGCAATCGAGATGACGGCGGTGTTGGTATAAGAAGCAACCTAGTCATACACAAACACACAGACTAAAGGCAGAAGGAATTTAAATTCTGAGGATTTACTCAACGAGTAAAACCAGTACAGAAACATCAGGTGCCAAAATCCTGGAACAGCAGACGAGGCAAGAAGAAAGGTCGGGGAGGCAATCAGCAGGTGGTGATGTTGTAACTGGTGGCGCTGGTTGTGATGGCGTTGATTGTAGTGGTGTTGGCTGTAGTGGTGATGACGGTCTTGGTGGTTGTAGTGGTGTTGTTGGCGCTGTAGTTGGTCTATTGTGGTGGCGATGGTTGATGACGGTATTCTAGTGATGGTGGTTGTGGTGGTGATTGTGGTGGTGATGATCATGGTTGTAGTTACAGTGTAGCTGGCGGTAGGGTCGGTTGATGGTGGTGGTGGTGGTTGGCGGTGGCTGTTCCCTCTTTAAACTCCCCCAACCCCTTTGATGTAAGGGGAAGACACATGGGAACGCCGGGGTAAAAAGAACAGTGCACACGGACTGCCGAACCAAATGATCAAGGGAGATGCATCGCCATTCGCTGGCTGGAGGGAAGCATGGAAGCGCATGGTTTATAGGGAAACATGGCTGACCAGGGAATGGGAGGGAAGTTAATTAAATCCAAATGGTGAATAAAAAGGAAAAACTAACCCTCCATGTGTGACATATTGTATGCGAATATCAACTAGAAATAAACAGAGCATATTCTACCACGAATTGGCTTTGACGAAGGGAGGTTTTCGAAAAGATTCGTTCGTCAATTAAAGTGAAAAGAGGAGTGATCTGGTTTTATGCATGATAATACACCTGCAATGGCAAGAATGACGTGGGATATGAAAATGGGGCTGACTGTGAGGCAAATAGAACGGAAAACGTCCAAAGATTCCACATGATTTACGAACTCATTGAAACATTGAGTCTTAACTGCCCAGGTACGAATTATACGTTGATATATGTATGATATCTATCATTGTATGCATGTGGTCATGCTAACAGAGGAAGATGGACACTCCTCACGTTCTTGACGTGGCTCCTCTGCCCACGCACGAGGACAGGACGTAAAGAAAATAGAGCCAACAGCTCCTGTGTTAAGCTAGACTCCAATCCTCTCACTCTATCACTCTCCTTGCTGAAGAAGATTCCGAGTCTCTCCGACCGTCTTTCATTTAAAGACCCACCCAAAACAAAATTCATGTGACTGATATCTGAGGGAAACTACAATTTGTTTTTTTTTTCTTTTCCTCTGCGAGGATTCAAAGCCTCAGCCTTCCTTTGGCGGATTGGGGACAAAGACGCATCGCCAAGAGATGCCAAAAGACACACTGAAATTTGTGAAAATGCAGCGAGTTTCTACCGTGATAGTGTTGAGGCATATTTCTTGGCCAGTCGAAGTTTCTTCTTAGTGATCAAAGTTCTTACATAGGTGTTCCTCTTAACGCTAAGTTTACAAGATATACGAGGACATCTGTAGAATTTACAAGCCCAGTTCGATATCAGATATCAGATGTTTTGCAACTTACAAATTTTTATTTAGAAAGTTAGAAACATGTTTGTGTTTAGTTTAACACAAACATTCATCCTTGAAATAGTTTTCGTTAGAGAGATGGTGTTTGAAGCATCATAGATAGCTCAGAATCATGAATAATTCTACATTGTAATATATATATATATATATATATATATATATATATATATATATATATATATATATATATATATATATATATATATATATATATATATAATGTCGCTTCTTATCTTCACACTGCAATACATACTTTCGCGCCCTTTAGAAATCTCTGTTTCTCATTTCCACATCAAAAGCCACTTTCCGCCACACTCAGAGTCCTGCACATTACATCTTTCGTTAAAACTCCATCAACTTCTAAATCCCTCATGATGCACTTTTCTTTCTCATATCTTTCTCGCCTCTTCAGTGTATCATCATCTTCCCTCTTCCACCTCTTCTTACAAGTCGTTTATATTTATCGGTCCAATACACTTTCTCCTCCATCTTATCCTAGTTCCTTTACCACCTCCTTTCTTCACAACTTTCTTTCTCTCCTTTTCGTAAGCCCTTCTTCGCTCCTCATTACCTATTTCTTCTTCTTCTTCTTCCTTCTCCTCCTCCTCTTCCTATTTTCCATTCAACAGAAGCCGGTGCCTGGTTCAGGTGGAGCTGGACCAGACAGCCATTATAAGGACCCAAAAACTCCACAAAGAACATGCACCACACCCGCGAGGGGTCGGACTTTACTGAGTACAAAATGAAATGGAAATCGTCTTCTCACTGACTCCCGAAGAGTCTCGTCGTTGATGCCCTCTGGCTCGATGGATGTCCTCGCCTCATTTCTCCAGGGGGAGGAGAGGCGGAGCTCCATCAACAGATGGAGCATCAACGGCAGAAGGGAACACGGGGGGGGCCAACAAGAATAACGGGGATAGATGTAACAGACAATGCAAAAGTATGAGGGGTAACAGGAGTAGATTGAGCACCAGCCAGTAGTGGATGTGGGGCAGTTGATTGAAGGATGCAGAGAACGCAGGCTGCCCAGGACAAACGTGCGGTGATGGAAAAAAAAAAAGCTGATCTATAATGATATACGAGGGAGAGGACGTACCACGACTGCAGGAAACAACAGACAAGTGTCGATGCCTCATCAAGGAGGACGTCAATATGCCACTCACAAACCCACTCAATTGCTCATACCCATAAGGACAAAGGCAGTGTTATGTGAGTCACAACACGACATATAAGTGGACGAAAACTGTGTTATTTGAGCCACAACACAACATATAAGTGGACGAAAACTGTGTTATTTGAGTCACAACACGACCTATAAGTGGACTAAAACTGTGATATGTGCGTCACAACACAACATATAAGCGTCACACACCAGAAGAATTTCCCCATTTGTTGAAATAGGATAACCCCCCCCGCATCCCCACTCTATTTACCCTGAGCTTAACCCTCCATCGCCCCGGAGTGCTGGTCCAACCTGTGTCTCTGACGAGGAATACATTACGCAGCTCAGACCGGCTCTCCATCTGTGTTCACTGTACATTATCACTTAGAACGAGAGTTGGCCATACGGTCCTCTGACAATATCGCGATGGTTGGTACGAATTCCATTATCATGTGGCATGGAAGTACCTTTATATCAGAGGGAAAAAAAAAGAATGCTATAGAAACCGATACTGACTACATAACTAATACCCACGCCTCGAGAACCTAGCCATGACGGGAAGCTACCTCTTCAACCCTACCTACTACTTCTAGAGTCGGTACCCACTGAGCGAGGGACGTTACTATCCTCCTCCTCTGGAGTTGGTCGCACCAGGACGTGCCTTTTGTTCACCGATCGTGAACACTGAGATCGATGGTGCCATTTAACATGACGCATACTTTCCCAAGGTCGTGTTTTCGTTGGGGATTTCAGCGCATCATACCATCGTGGTAACACATACAACAGAATACCTGTGCGAAGTATACCAAGACATAAAATAATATGATACAGTCCATTGTATTTCCCAAGTCCTCGGGGAGGAAGACTCCATAATACATCACCGCTCTGGATGGGGGACTTGGCCAGCCATTAATTCCCAGTTGCAGTGTCCCTTTCTCGGTTTTATTTTGTGGTATGTTGTGTGCATTTACCTGGTCTTGTTCACGATAATGCAGGGGACGGATGGAGATGAATGTTCTTGAGAATTTCATTGTATTTTGTGAGTGTATGCTCGTGGTCTTGCTTATGTATGTTTGTCTGTGTTATATGTATATATATATATATATATATATATATATATATATATATATATATATATATATATATATATATATATATATATATATATATATCCCATTCACCTATGTGACCTCCAGCAATTTCGAGTTGGCTCCTCTGACGTGCATTCTTTAATCCTTTCCATTAGGACAATCCTCTATCCATCGAAGGAATCTCACTTAAATTCCTACCTTGTGATTCTGGCGTGTGATAGTGACTATTTGTCATTACGATCTCTTGTGTTGCGGAAAGAAAGGCTTACACTCGTTTTGCCCCTTCTCATAGTCCCATATGATGTATGTACCACCTCTCTCTCTCTCTCTCTCTCTCTCTCTCTCTCTCTCTCTCTCTCTCTCTCTCTCTCTCTCTCTCTCTCTCTCTCTCTCTCTCGTTATTTGATCACGCACATTGGGAGTGTCGGGCATTATTTCTCTCTGTTATTCGAATCGTCTCTCGCTCCCTCGAGGCAGATATTCAAAACTCGCCTGAATTTTGCAATCTGGCGACAATGTGGATCAACACAGACTCTCAGAAAATTCAGGTATGATTTAGCGTGATTTGGTTTATCTTCGTCTTTCTTTTTCACATTATTTATTTCTTTCTAAGTATCAATATCTCAAAAACGAATCGGTTCATCTATCCAAAATTCCTATGTAGCGTTTCTGAACGCATGTGTGTCAAACTATATTCATTATCTAAGAGTCGAATCCTTTGGTCCCCTTAAAAGAGACACATATATAAATAACATCAGATATTTTTTCCTTTTCTTTCTTGCCACTGGATGCCGACAGATGCCACGTAACCGGATATAAAGGAGGGAATTCTATATTCCTGGATTCCAACACCAAGGGAGAGAGAGAGAGAGAGAGAGAGAGAGAGAGAGAGAGAGAGAGAGAGAGAGAGAGAGAGAGAGAGAGAGAATCGAGGGGTATGAAATTTTAACACAAATCCATATAGACGTGTCAGGCGGGTTTCTCCAATAACTACTTCGTGTATGATTATCACACATTATGTGACCTGGAATATAGGGTGACCCAACACTGGTGGTGATGGATTGCATGTGGTGGTTTTGTTGTTAGGGAGGGGTACACACACACACACACACACACACACACACACACACACACACACACACACACCAATGATGACCCCCCCAGTTTGACCCAGGTCAAACTATCGAAACCGCCCCCAGTGTCGCCGTTATCCCAAACGATGTAGCTTCGACGTCGATGACCTGCTGCGTTTTGTCCCCAAGAGGAGCGAGTGTAATCCCAGGAAAATAAAAGGGACAATCTCAGGGAAGCTCAATTACTCGTTTGTTATCGGACAAGAATGGAACCAAAGGATCGGCGGCGGTGTGCCGACGTGCATGGCTGCCGGAAACATATATATATATATATTTTTTTTCAAGGAGGTTATGAGACGGTGGGTGTTAGATGGTGAGCTGAAGCTTCTGTGAGGGTGACGTGAGCGGGAAAATAAGATGAAATAGTGCTCGATAAGTGAAAGAAAACCTGTTTCATTTGAGCCTTCGATATGGTTTCATATATATATATATATATATATATATATATATATGTGTGTGTGTGTGTGTGTGTGTGTGTGTGTGTGTGTGTGTGTGTGTGTGTGTGTGTGTGTGTGTGTAATATGTCTATCTGTGTATGTACGTACATTAACAACAACTATGAGGAAGCCTTGATAGCGATAAGAATTTGTTATAAGGTTGTGATAAGGATAAGATAATCTGAAAGGGAGATGATAAAGCTCTCAGCAGAATGTGGTAGGTTATAGATAACAAACGTTAGCCATGAAGAATTGTGAACATGATAATGATAAAGGATGTTAGTCATAGGAAAGTTACGTTTGGTTAGAAAATAGAAAATGTGTGAAGGAAAAAAAAAAATATCAGATCTCAGTTACTGAAAATAACTGAAGGTCAGAGTTTAAAAGCTGTTGGCTGCCTAGTTAATATTTCATTTAGGAAGAGAAACTCAGATGAAACAATTCAAAGGCGAGTGTCGAAGGTCATTATCCAGAACCCAGGTAAGGACAGTAATCTAACGCTTATGTGATTTTTATTCGATGACATTAATCGCATAACTATGTGATGCTTAGACTCTATCACACTTCTTTGAGCTGGTGATAACATCAACGGTGCTGGTGATAACAGTGATGGTGACATTTCATGCGGCAGTGGTGATAGTGATGAAGGTATTTGCGGCGTTGGAGATGATGGTGATAAAGGTAGTTGCGGCGGTGATAATGATAGTGATGATGGTGAAACAGCAACGGTTGTAGTGCAGATGATAAGATCTATATTGATGGTGGTGCTGGTGATGCATTACGACAGTTCTGGACCAGTGGACTCACCCGGTGGACGTGGCTGACTCCCCGAACCCCGCAGGAGTGCCATAGGAGGGGACCCTTGGTTAAGAAGGGAATGTAAGGTATCTTAGATCTACTCACGAATTATAAAGATGTTGAATCCTACGTAGATAGATGAATCTTTCTCTATATAAGGGTTGTGGTCATTATACCATTGTTCGTATTGTATCTCAGAAATATAAAGACACAGTATAAGAAACTTGTAATATCATATGATATGATTTTTCTCCTTATAACTATATTTTTTTTTTTCAATTTTGAAGTGTGTCACGTTCGTGAGACTTCACTGATTTCGTATCTCGACGCATCATTGTCAGGGAATGAGGATATAAAGATACGTGAACAGATGACAAGATAAAAGGAAGACCAAGGGAACGTGGAAGACACCTAAGATATCGAATATAAAGAGAACTGAACATAGAATCAGATCTGATGAAACGTGACAGAATGTTGGGCAGAACGAAAGAAAAGTAAACAAGTGATACACTGGATCATAAGACATGAAAAATCTGCCCATTACAGAATGACACAGAGATTGTGTAATATCCTGTAATGGAGACTAAAATCCTGTAATTTCGCTTATCTGGAGTTGATCTTTACCATCCCCTGCGGGAAAATTTAAGACCCTGGTGATTTTATCGGTGTGGTGGTGATTGTGGTGGAGAAGGTGGAGGAGGTGGTGGTGGTGCTTGTGATAGTGTTGATAATGATGGCTATGAAAAGGGTAATGGTGAAGGGGAGGTGATGTGGTGGCGATTCTGGTGGTAGTGGCCATGAGAGAAGACGATGATTGTGGTGTATGGTGGTGGCAGCTGTGGTGATGGTGGTAGTGAGAGTAACTGTGGTGAGATTTGCGTGGCTATAGACGCCTGCTTCCCTATCTCAGTCTTCAACGAAACTTTCTCTTTATCTTTCCTGATACTGTGTCTCTTAACCTTTGCTCCCGTCATCAACACACACACACACACACACACACACACACACACTGTCACACGCTAAGCTCCCGTCATCAACACACACACACACACACACACACACTGTCACACGCTAAGTTCCCGTCATCAACACACACATACACACACACACACACACACACACACACACACACACACACACACACACACACACACACACACACTGTTACACGCTAAGCTCCCGTCATCAACACACACACACACACTGTTACACGCTAAGCTCCCGTCATCAACACACACACACACACGCAACCCCACTAATCAGGTGCCACAGTGACTTTGTGACGGTGATAATCTGACACTTCACAAATTACTGAAGCTCATGTAAAGAGATAGATACTTCATGACGACGATGGAAGACGAAATAGATAAAGTAATAGATAACGAGAGAATAGAGTGTTAGTACGCATAATATATGATGGATACTGACATAGCAAACCCTGCCCTGGTTACATGAAGGTAATCATGAAACTAAATATTTAAGAAATACTTCACGTTCCGTGATGGAAAATTTGAATGCAATTTTCTCTGAGATTCTCCTATGTCTTCAGTATATATATATATATATATATATATATATATATATATATATATATATATATATATATATATATATATACTCAGCAATGAAAAACGAAACATTAACTTACAAATAACTAATAGGGAAGTAAGTGTAACGTGAGATGTGTGTACCGTAGAGTTTCGCGATCATCCGCGACTGACAGTATCGGTGCGTTGTATCAGAGGCAGATAAATTGGTGGATTTCCAAATAGATAGACAGATATATAGATAGATAGATAAAAAAATGGATAAATAGATAGATAGATAGATAGGTAGGTAGATAGATGAACAAATAGAGAGATTGGTAGATAGATAGATTCATTTCCCTTTTCTCATATTTCCGATACTCTTAAAATTCACTGTGGAGGATCATATGATCATATCTAAGTGGAGATATAGACTCCCTGCCTCTCCCAGGCACAACCTGGGTCACGTCGCTCTCTGGATGGATGAGATAGGCTAAGAACGCGCGCAGCATCTTGGCTGGTTGGAGAAGGGAGGTAAAGTGTGTATTGCCATTCAAATGCGTGATCCGGGTTCGATTCCCTGAGCAGCGATTGAGATGACGGATATGACTGATAACTGTATACTTGAATCCCCCATAGTTTATAGTCTTGAGTTTCGATATCATCCAAGTACTCACGAATTTGCATTTTTATTGACAAACCACGCATGACTGACTGTTCCTTTGAATATATATATATATATATATATATATATATATATATATATATATATATATATATATATATATATATATATATATATATATATAACAATTATGTCGTATTTATACATCATACAAAAATATCACATTCTCATATCTCATGAGGATACACCTTCGTATTTCCAAAATATCCTAAATTAGGTTTAATCTCCGTAGACACTGTGTCAACCACTATACTCTTACATATTCCATTAATATACCTCCCATCCGCCAATGGGAGTCTCAGGGGAATATTCTATATTATAGTAAAAGGTTTAAAAGCCTTACCACTTTCGCGTTCGCTCACAAATTTCATGGCCGAAACAGGAAAACACTTTGCATAATGGAGAATGTGAACTACGGCTGTATGATCAGCTCTCCCTTCAGAGAAGCGTTTCAAGTTCAGGAGAATCACACTGTACCATCATCCTGCGTACTTAACGTCACTCGTACTTCTCTGAATTGAACTTGGTCATGTGATAACCGAATTATTACATACTCTTGTCTGTTGATATGTGTGTGTGTGTGTGTGTGTGTGTGTGTGTGTGTGTGTGTGTGTGTGTGTGTGTGTGCGTGTGTGTGTGTGAATATACGTGTTGATGTATGTATGTAAGTACAAATGTATGTGGACGCAGATATACGATATTCTAAATTAGTCTTGTGTGTATATTTGAACACACACGTATGAGACAATGTGCAATGTTCGTGCCCAACACCCTATCATTATCGCCTTCCTATCCAACATCTTCGTCTGCTCATCTTCCCTCGCAAACCATCCTTGACTCCGTGTTATGACGGTCCACTAGAATACAACCACACACTTATTCTTCGGAAGACCCACACCTAGACTGCATATCTGTCAGGCCCTATGGTATATTGGTGAAGTATAACCAATATACGTATACCATTCTACGTAATACTATGGTAGACTAAATGATTTTCCGTCTACCATTTACTTCAAAATTTTTACGAGAATCGTGATGCACTTGGGGAAGCAATTCCAACAGGAGCGAAACTTGAAGCAACTGTTGCCCCCGACTCAACTACACCAGCCACTGCTGACAACCCCGTGTGAGTGGAGGGAGTCACGGTGGTCGTATCTCAACTTGGGTCTTGATAATCAGCAGGAGTTACGACTTGGAAGGTGTAGCGAAGAGGTCTGATCATCAAAGGGATTGTAATGGCATGCGTTAAATGGATACCTGCTTCAGAATGCTACCTACCTTCACAATTGACTCGGTTTTCGTTATATATTCAAATTGGCGACTTTGATGCGTAACATGAAATTAATTGCAAATAGATTCATATCGTATGTACTTCATGGAACAAATAAGTCACACATTCCATTAACTTATTATGTAGAATTAGGCTAATGATTCCTAATAGTTTCGAGAGAAATGTCTACGTATTTGACCGAGGAAATGCCAGCAATGTCTCAGCCATTTTCTCTGACCCTGACGGTAGAAAAGAAGATAATGATAATGCTTCAATGGACATATAATGCCTCGAGCAGTCTGCCTGGCCTGAGGTTCCCTTCCATATTATTTGTTCATTCATTCCTTTAGCTTTCCAGGTATCAGACACTGGGTACCATATGACTTAAGATAGTGCTACGCAACAGCTTGAGCGGTCGGGACTACAAAGTTGTTTGCCGTTAGTGTTTGTTTAGGTATTATCACCCATTTGCCATCCCTTAAGAACATTGGTACAAGGATGAGAACCAAGGGACGAGTGTTCAATGATGACCCATCTTTCTCCACAGCCTCTCTCTCTCTCTCTCCACCATCTTGTCCTCACCATCTCTCACCACCATCTGTCTGTGCGCCAGTCCACCCCCAGGGTCACCATCTGTGAATTCATCATCTCTCATCTTCCTCACTCCCCAGATGGGTTCCTCTCGCTGGATCTCACTGTGACGGATAAAAATAACTGGTGGAGTTCAGCTCTTTAGGAACGACCATCTGACTCAGTATGTTGACTCCTCTTTGTTATATTCCTAAGAAGTGTCAGGAAGAAGCTTATATATATATATATATATATATATATATATATATATATATATATATATATATATATATATATATATATATATATATATATATATATATATAAAGGTAGTCATTGTTTCCATTATTCACTTTATTCCATTCGTCTGCCACTCTGATGCTGTCCACTTACTACTCTAAATCATTACTAGCAAGTTCCTCACTTAGATTTATGTTGTGGCTTCTGGGTTTTTTTTCTGTCTTTAAATCTTTCGAAGGTGTGTATGTGTGTGTGTGTGTGTGTGTGTGTGTGTGTGTGTGTGTGTGTGTGTGTGTGTGTGTGTGTGTGTGTGTGTGTGTGTGTGAGAGAGAGAGAGAGAGAGAGAGAGAGAGAGAGAGAGAGAGAGAGAGAGAGAGAGAGAGAGAGAGAGAGAGAGAGAGAGGAGGGGAGGGAGACTGTGACTGTAACCATGGTAATGATGCTGGAGGTGAGATTCCAACAATTGCTCCTACTCCTACTACTACCACTGCTGCTGCTGCTGCCATTTCAATCACCTGACGTTCACAGTTATCGAATGAAGTACCACGACGGACATTACTCTTCCCCACCACCACCACCACCACCACCACCATCATCACCACCACCACCACCACCAACACCACCTCCACCACCACCCTCTTCACCACTTAAGAGAAGGAAACCCTACGCCTCCTTCAGGCAAGTGTCAACCAACGTAGTGTAAAGGTCTTCCAGGGAAATTGCTCCGCTTTGGGAGGAGGAGGAGGAGGCAATAAGCGATGTACACCCACAGTAGATCATTACCGGGTGAGGCATTAGTCAAGACGCACCGAGGTCTAGAAACTTTGGGGGTAAGGGGCGTCTACTGGAAAGACTGGGAGAGTAGAAGTAGGTAAGGAGAATTGGAGGATGTAGTATATGGTTTGATACTTGTAGTTCGTGCCAAAGTAGAACAGAATTTTGCAAAATCTCAGAATATTATATCATTTTTCTCGTGAAATGTTCAAGATATGGGAAGCTTTACCGTATGAATTACCGTATGAATTAGTTCGTCGTTCTCTGAGGACTTGATTAATCTCAGTGCTCAAAATCCTGTTATCTCCTCCGCGTCTTCAACGCCAGACTACACTGTTGTCTCCAAACGACTATAGATCTTTTTAATCATATTCTCACCATTTTTATCACCACGAATCACCATAGCCATGCCGTCTCCGTCGGCAAATAGCGGCATATTTTCACTCCATCCTCAGCACCAAACAACATCATATCTTCTTCATCTTTTTCACTTCGTGTGTCCATTATCTTCACCGTATTCAACACTAGCCATGGCCATATCTTAACCCTCTTGACAGTCAGCCAGCTCCATAACTTCCCCGTCCTTAGCATCGAACAACACCATATATTCTTTCCCATCTTCACCATCAGGCAGGACCTCATCCAGGGCATGTAAGTGGGATTACCCAAAGGTCATCTACATTACCTTCTTCACACCCACTATCATCAGCACGACCACCAAACTCCACCACCTCAACACCATCATCATCATCACCAACATCATCACCACCATCATCATCACCATCACCTTCACCACCATCATCACCAACACCTTCTAGCCCCACTCATCCCCTCCTACTACCAGAGCAGCACCCAGTATCATTCGTACACCAACACATACACAAGTACACCTGTCTTATCCTCACTACCTTCCCTTTCTCTCGATTCTGAGAGTAGAAAATGATTTTCTTCCGGTCGTGTTCACACACCCTCCACACGACTCAGATATAATAGTCTGAATGCGACCATAATTTCCCACAGGAACCTAATACCTCCTGTGAGCGGGACTCCTTAGCGAAGCCAGGTCATGGGTGTTTCTTTGTTGTCTTCCGCGGGCTGGGAGAATTATAGGGGGGAGGGGGTCCGTCCGTTTCTCCACTCGTGTGCTGCCTTCTAAATAGGCTTAGTTATTTTCCCCCCATTTTGATCTGGTGGCCGACAATGTAGGGAAGAAACTGGAGATTAATAGGCATCATTTTGTCGATGGATAGTATGAAGAAAACAAGAGAATACCTCATCTCCTCGTGTGTTCCAGTACGTCAAGAATGTCGTACTGCAGGTGAAATTCAGTACGGAGGTTCAAACTTCAAGTCATGGGATCGACAACGTAGCATATACATCTGGCAGGCGTTTTGCGTAATGCGTCTCGTCTATCAGGGAAAACAAACTGAACTTGGGAATTCGGAAGAGCGATAAATCATCGGTAACTTGCCTACTGTATTATGTCTTTTCGGACTGAGTGTAAACGGAAACGAAGGAATGATGACGAGGTACGTCTTTTATTGATCCCGGTTGCTGCCTGCTACTGTTGTAGCTCCTCTAATTCGTTTTTTGTTGCCCACTCTACAGCCCTGAGTCCTACGTCCTAAGTGATCCTTTCCCTGTGTGTGTCCTACGGCCTGAGTAAGGTACACCAGCCTTACCTTGTATCTCACGTCAGAGTGAGGTTCTCCAACCCATCCCTGCGTGTCCCACCTCAGAATGGGGCTCTCCAACCCATCCGTGTGTGTCCCACTTCAGAGTGAGGTTCTCCAACCCATCCCTGCGTGTCCCACTTCAGAGTGAGGTTCTCCAACCCATCCCTGTGCATGTCTCCCCTTTAGTGTATTGCCACACGCGTCCTGGGGCGCTGTGAACTGCTTGTACACTGTTCTCTGGTGTGTCACCCACAGCCCCTATTATGTCACGGCTCGCGTGGTATTCCCAGCTCAATATTCTGTCTCGGATGTCATACACAGCCTGTGCCTGTCTTGTGTCTCACCCAGAGGTTCATATTACACCCTGTGTCTCATCCGCAGTTTATATTACACTTTATGTGCCACCCCAAGGCACGTTCTGCGTCTTGTATGTCACCCCAAGCTCCACATACTGTCTCGTTGTATAAGCGCAGTGAAACTTTTATGCTACAGTGGTTCCAAAAAGTGAGCTGGATTCTTTTGACTAGAGTTTAATTACTTATTACCTCATAACAAATGCTATTTGTGCCTCCCTATTTCAGTTCGATCTTTATTAGTTAAGATATTTAAAGTTTTTGCCACTTTTGTGGGGAGGGAAGGACTGTTCTCACTGGAGTAAACCCTATTTTTGCCATAACCTGCGTCGCCTTCCCAGCATCTGGAGGTCTGATAGAGGCCCTGAGGTGGCGAGACACAGTGTTAATACGAGATGAGGCGCAGCTCTCTCCAGGATGACTCGTATTTCAACCTGTCTTCCCCGCTGGTGCCGACCCCCAGCAGGAGTATTTCTGGAGGACATTCTGCAGGTCTCTGTATATCCTAACGGCCTCTAGTGACTAACGGAACCAGGTAGCAGAGCCAGCGGGTATAAAACGTGGGTCTTCAATATCCACTTTTTTCACTCGTGGATGAAGGAAACACTGCCTGGAAAACTGTCGTAATAGTGGACGTAAGCCTCGACCCTCACCAAACACTGTGAAGAAGAGAGGCTAATTCCTCTTGCAGTCAGCAGGACTTTCTCTCATAGATCATAAAGTGGACAGTACTTCCTGCCCGTGTCAGTGCATAAATCCCTAATACACGTAGCAGCAAGAAACAAGAGGAACAAAGCGCAAACAAGAAACAAGACGAACACAGCAGTAGCAGCAGCAGCAGCAGCAGTAGGAAACAAGTGGGACACTGCAGCAGGACAGTAACCACAGCTGCAGGTCAGACGGCCTGCCTCAGGCCGGGGAGGAGAGGGAGAGGGAGAGGGAGGGAGGGACGCTGGCAGACACATTACCAGGGAGATAACGTCTCCTATATTCCCCGCACCACGAGTGTGTGGTGGTCTCCTACTACAGATCCATCCATCAGTGGCCTGAGTCTGTGTCTCGGGGAGCCACGAAAATGCCTTTCACCTTCTCCATGACACAAGGGCTCATACAAAAAATTCAGCGGAATATGCATCCGTTGCGGTTACATCGCCTGCTGGATTTTGTACCCCAGCGAGCCATATGACTCTCACACCTCAGTGACTATTACTAGGCAGAGTGAGAGAGAGAGAGAGAGAGAGAGAGAGAGAGAGAGAGAGAGAGAGAGAGAGAGAGAGAGAGAGAGAGAGGATGTAAGAGGTGGTCTGTAGTCTTCCACAGAACACAGAGGTCTTCTGTTTCCAGGACAACCGTCTCTGGATCTGTGCGAGTCCCTCAACTATTCCTTTTCGTCTTTGTCTAGATTGCCATATTGCTGGTTTGTCTTTGTTCTGACTCCGGTCTAGTTGACTGTTATGGATTAAAGTACCAGTCATTCTGAGGTGGACCGTCAATGGCAGCTCCTCTAAGTCTGATCAGAGTTCGTTCGTGTATCATTCAGAATGTATCATTTCAGTGGCAGAAGAAGAGGTAAGGTCAGAGATCTACGTAAAAGGAATATAAGATACATCACGTTTCTCGTCGGGTCAACAGACGGCATTTGTCGTGGTCGACCGCCTCTGATTGAGGCGGAACACTGCGTTCTACACGTGAGCTAACAAGGACGTTTCAGCCTCCGCTAGCCACTGCTTCCTTTACGAAGTCAACAAGGAAGTTGTGACCCCTAGGGGGGAAAAATAAAGAGGCGAGACGGTACTCACTTCTCCTGGCCATATAGGTTGGTCTGGGTCGCGTATCAGTCAGTATCTGGCCTGCACTCCACCAGGATGCCTCTCATAAAAATCAGTCAAGCGGTGACGAGACGACAAACCACCATTAGGGTCGTCCTTAGAGTGGGGTTAGGGGGGGAAGGACAGGGTGGTGGGGGGAGGCCACGTCGATCTATTCACATAAGTCGCGAACGTCTGAGGTGGAATGGTGCCAGCGAGGGTGCTCTTAGTGAGAGAGAGAGAGAGAGAGAGAGAGAGAGAGAGAGAGAGAGAGAGAGAGAGAGAGAGAGAGAGAGAGAGAGAGAGAGACTGAAGTAGTGGTGTCACATGACCGTGCAAGAGGAAAATTCAAGGCGAGCTGATCTGAAGGTGGTGTCAGACGAAGGTTCTTGAAGTCAGTGTGGCAGTGAATGGTGCCGGGAATCAGAACTGGACGGTGTTGGTGTCAGGTTGAGCCAGCTGGGGATGTTGTCAAGATGTTGTCAAGGATTACCCAGCCAGCTGGAGCCTTGGCTTGCTTCCTACCTTCCCTCCCCACAGCCTCAGCTCTCGTCACCCCAACACCAAGAGTTCGTCTCCCTCAACATCATCACTTGTGTTTCATTCGGTTCATCTAAATCGCTCGTCAACTGTGACTATATACTCAGGTTTCCCTCACAGAAAATGGAAACCCGGAAGCTTTTAGAAATTCACCAGAAACTCGGAAACTCTCACAGTAAAATTCCAATTCTTTTTTTTTTATTTGAAGATTTTAAGAAAAAAAAAGTCGAAACTCGTAAGGCGAATAAAGATCGCTTGGGATAATCTTCTGGAAGTTCTGAAAGTGTGTGAATAAGGTCAATTCAATATCGGAATTTCTCGTGCCAAAAGATTTCTCTCTTAACATCCGATACGCCATTTTTCACAGTCAGGGAAGGGAACTCATAAACACACCACTCACTCATAATCCTCACGCCTCCCACACACTGCCTCATACTAACACTCCTTTACACTCAGTCACTCTCTCACTCTATCCTTATCTCTAGCTATTGGTCTCTCTCTCCCTTCCATCTCATCACCTCATTATCATCTCTTCATTATTCTCCCCTCACGCAGTCCACATATCCTCACCAAATAATAGTAGTGTATTCCTTTATCTGCGTTTTAACATAGATCACATCGTCTGATTGTTCCACTGCTGTGCTTTTACCTTCAGTGAAAGACTATGACATGAAATATCCCCATGACGATAGAAAACCCATGAATCATACAGATCTCATCAGGTGAGCAGGGCTCTCCGAGAGGCCAGGCAGGATAGAATGAACTTCAAATGTCTAGCGTTCCGAACCGAGACGACCCACCCACACCCAAAGTCCTCCCCTCGCCAGTTTGAGCGCGGCTGTCCAACTCCAGGACGTACCAGCAATAGCAGCACCTTACGAGATCAGTCCCTCTTATTACGAAGAGTTAGTGAACACCCGTCGTAAAACTTGAACGTGCCTTGATCATCTCATACGAGGAAGATAAACATGTTAGGATGAGTTGCTGGAGCTGCCTCGAAGCAGGTTCGGAAGACTGAATCACATAAGTGAAGTCGTCAAATATGGTTTCCCTTAGTATGAAGCTTTGGTTCATGTATATGAATATATATATATGTATATATATATATATATATATATATATATATATATATATATATATATATATATATATATATATATATATATATATATATATATATTCGAAACAGTGTTACCAACCCCAAACATTTTATATCGGAAAATAGGATGACATATTGAAACAAATTTGAGGCGTTAGCAATTATGATATGAGAATGAAAATGCTAAACTCTTTGTTCATGCTTAATATATGAATATTCATTATTTATCGTACGATTTTTCCCAAAAATAAGTTATTGCAGCACATGCAATAACATATAAATATGTATCAGTATAGCTTTGTATCATAAACAACGTTCCAGTTTGATATTTATATATATATATATATATATATATATATATATATATATATATATATATATATATATAGACTGCATCTGAAAGAGGTCACTCCACGGGAAAAAATTTCCTTTTGTAACGCTGTATCTTCGTCAATGGACGAAAAGGAGTGCAGTCCCATAATGAACCTCCTCGCTCCAAAGGAGTCCACCCTTTCCCTGCTCCTGAGAGAGCGCAGCCTTCAAACTTCAGCAACCTCACGAAGGTTGGGTCGTAAGGTTACACAATGACGATCATATATGTTTGTGAGTTTGTAAGTACATGTGCATTCTTGTTTTCATAACCACTCGTGTGTGTATCTGAAAACAGAGGCCACCCTCTTCCTCTCCACACACGCGTACGCTCCATGTGAAAACTTGCCCTGCTGACGAAGGGTTCTTGAGATATAGGAAAAAAATCAGATTCAACTTTCACAGCCAGCCAGCCAGCCTGCCAGGATCGAATGCAAGGGCCAAATGTAACTTAAAACTCCGGAAATCCTTTTACTCTCCGTGAAGTAGGCGACATATTTTCGTGCCCACGAGAGTGTGTGTCCTGCTCCACCACTGACCGAATCCTGATGCTGCAAAATGAATGGAAAATGTGATTATTCTGAAGGAGGGGAATTAATTAGCTCTCTACGAAGTAAAGGTTCGTCCAGTACCAACAGATTCAGCCACACACACACACACACACACACACACACACACACACACACACACACGCACACACGCACGCACGCACGCACGTACAAACGCACGCACGCACGCACACACACGCACACACACACACACACAGACACACACACACACATGCACACACGCACGCACGCACGCACGTACAAACGCACGCACGCACGCGCACACTCACACACACACACACACACACACACACACACACACACACACACACACACACACACACACACACACACACACACACACACATAAATAGACTTAAACCATAATAAGACGCCTTCAAACACACAATAGCCACTGACGGTGTATGGTAGAGGGGCGATAGCAGACGGTAAATAACCATCTCGCATTTAAGAGTCCCAGAATACTGAGAGACATGGAGGTGTCTGCTGCGGTGGCTATCCTAATAGTGATAGTAAATCTATTGCTTGTATTGAAGTCTCCTGTTAATTCCCGTAGAGCAATACATGCCATCAGTTAGCCAAACTCACATCACAGTGACACACGTACAACCTCACCATACCTCATGTCTTGTGGTGCCGTCCGGTGGATGGACAAAAGAAGTCCTTAGAATGGGATCGTTTGGAAAGCTTAAGTATCAGTTATGCTGTGGTATAATGCCGCTGTAGCTTGGTGGCGTCGCTCCCGCACAGCCTCACAGCAACATGTACCAGAGCAGCACTAAAGAGAGGCTTACAGCACCGTACGGGTGATATAAAGCAAAATTACAGAGTAGAGAGTGATACAGTGCATAGTTACAGCATAATTGTGGATTATGTTATAGCACAGGAAGAGAGACAACATCAACAGCATAATGCTGAGAATGCTGAATGTGGCAGCACTGCCTTATGATGCAGTGTACGAGAGCAGCATAATGTGACAGCATAGTGATGCAACATGAGTTTACAGGATATTTCGACCACATAACATAGAATGAAGAATTATACAACTTAGAAGCACCATGAATAATGTAATCAGAGCATTGTTGATAACGTGATAGAATGAATGGACATAACTATTCAAAATCAGAAGGAAGTGATGGAGGAAAAATACCATCATCATCATCATATGCAATTAGAGAGGAAA
Source organism: Panulirus ornatus (assembly GCF_036320965.1). Classification (NCBI taxonomy): domain Eukaryota; kingdom Metazoa; phylum Arthropoda; class Malacostraca; order Decapoda; family Palinuridae; genus Panulirus; species Panulirus ornatus. Next base: position 4,255,009 of record NC_092251.1, on the reverse strand, counting down.
GCTGCTTAGAAAAGTTTGATGAAAACACAGCACTGGTGCAAAAAGGAAAGGAAATCTTGAACAAACATACGAGAGAACGACCCAGTCTGCCTACAAGCGCTCATTAAACCTTATAATGTGCCTGAGAGCCGACTGAACTATGAGAATTAATTTCTGGTCATGACGATCTGGTGTTGGCGCGCGTTCCACGGCAGAGAAGAATTAATGAGTTACAACAAAGGTGATCCCTTAATGAATTCTGACCCCACTTGACCTCAGTTGACCTCCTCGTTACTCCCTTCACGATCCATCTGCATCCTCTCTGATGCAGTTTGCCTTCCCATTCTACCAACAGTATATATATATATATATGTGTGTGTGTGTGTGTGTGTGTGTGTGTGTATGTGTGTGTGTGTATGACTCATTATCAGATATATTACATAATACAGCACATGATATACTCAGCTTATAGACATATATATCAAAATATCATATAAGGTGCAATATATCATTATAAACATCAGCGAAATCGCACAGCTTTTGTCTCATTAAGAGAATTAATTCCTCAAACAAAAACGAGTGTTCAAATGTCTCACTAATTATATGAGACTACTTCATTAAGGCCAGAATGAAGCGGGGTAAGTGGCCTAAGACATTTCTCCCAAGCAGAGAAGTAACGTGAGCAAAAGATATAACTCACCGATGCGTTGCTTTATCAGTTTAATTTATCTTTCATATGTCAGCTTTGAGCCTCCCGTGTGTTAAATGTATCCTCAGGGACCAGGAAGATAACGGGGTATTTTTTTCCTCATCTTTCTATACCTTAAGGTAGTGAGCGATAGCTTTATATTCTCGACTGCGTAGATCGAGGCTGGGGAAGGTAAATCACCCTCACGATGGAGACGCTAAGATAAACCTGAGGTGAAATTGAAAAGGGACAGAGATGGAGTGGAAGCTGATGTCCAGTTACGATATGATACACATTAACACGTTGATGGAGAGTGTGAGTGTGTGTGTGTGTATATATGGCACGTCAGAAGGCAACAGAGGAATACTTAACTGAGACTGTAAAGTATTTTTAAAACTTTGAGATGGAATTGAGACTTTCTGTTTAATGTGGACGATAGGGAATAGTTAATAGAGCTGTCACGGTTCACCAACATCACATAATTCTTAGGGAAGATACGAGGTTGATCTTCAGTATTGATAATCATATCGTTCGTCATTTATATCAAAGATCGCTGTGAGACATCATCATTAATCATTATCTATTTGTTATTTCTTGTGGCTCTGATCTTCGTAACTTACTTCATCTTATACAGTATCATTATTCTCTTTTTTATAACCAGATTGATGTAAGTTGAAAGGTTCTTTTTATATTGACTATGAATAAATTTCAGATTTAATTACATGTTTTAGGATTTGTTTTCTAGTGATATCGCCACCATGTGGAAGCTCATAATTAATTTATCTTAACCGCAAAATTCTTATACTTTGTAAAATATTACCGGAAAGAGTCTATTTTTTTGTATTTGTTGCATACACTGTACCACCCATATAAATCTCTCTCTCTCTCTCTCTCTCTCTCTCTCTCTCTCTCTCTCTCTCTCTCTCTCTCTCTCTCTCTCTCTCTCTCTCTCTCTCTCTCTCTCTCTCTCTCTCTCCCCAAAAGCGGCCACACGATAATCTCTCTCTCTCTCTCTTCCCCCTATAACAGGTGCCGCCCACATAACCCCTGAGGTGGACGCCCACTGCCCGACCTGCCCCTACTTCTTGCCCACGCCCACAGAGGTCACCACCCCTGAGGGCGTCCCCGCCAACCTCACCTGCGGCGTCAGGCACCTCGGTGACAGAAAGGTCAGACCAGGTCAACGCCGCTCGTATCGGGTTAGAATGTTGGATGTAATGATGAGAAAGACGGACTTACGTTTGGAGAAAGAATGAATGATGATAAGAGAGATAGTGAGAGTTAATGATTGCTATGGGGAGAATACATCTAGCCAGATAAGGGGACAAAGATAAGAACACTCGTAGGCATGTATAATGGGGCCCTCTTCTCTCGCCCGGGACGTGGAGGATGTGTTTGGCTCTCCTCACGAAGGTTTTGGACTGGTCTGCTAAAGGCAGCAGAGAAGCTGAGGTACTAGAGCGAGAACAAGATAGACAATAAACGAAATAACCTGTTGCTGTATGTCATCTTAGGCTGCTCAACCCGCAAAGGATTTCAATATCGTAAATGTTTTGACATCAAGTATTCGAATAAATGGTATACATAAAAGATTAATTATGTCTCTGTCTGAATCATCTCTATAGTACTGTATAGGTTCGAGTCCTGGTTGCAACAGTCGGTCCACAGTTAATCCAACTGTTCATCCATCCTTCCGAGTTCGTCAGTAACACAAAATGAATTATATATTACAACGAGTGAAGAAGCACACATGAAATATAGGAAAATTAGATATTAGAAGAATATGAGGTAAATTGCATATTGGCTGAATCATAAACTTTATAATCAAAATGATATTTGGAGTGGAAAGTCTTAGCATGTGGCTGATAATCATTGTTGCCTAATAGCTGTATTTATTTTAGAGTAAATGTAGAGTTTACACACGTAGCCATTTCATAATGTATTCATCCCAGGCGCGTTTATGATCAAGTGGTTTGAAATGTTACTTCGTCAGCATCACGTTTGATAATAAAACTTTTCTAACCTATTTACTGGCGAAATTTACCTCGAAAATATGTACGATATTCGGGGAAATAGTTGGTGGTAGTTGAGACTGGTCCCATAAAGCGGTCCCAGATCGACCCCTCCTCCTCCCGGGTAATCGAGACTTCCTCTTTCATAACCTAACCTGACCTGACTCTGAAGACGGGAACTTCCAGGCCAAACTTTCTGACCGACGAGACTGTATTGAGGGTCGAGACCTTACCTAGCAAACCGACCTCATAACCTCGCCTCGCCAGACCAGGCCGAAGGGGGGAAATTTTCGAGTGATATCGATCCAGAGTTCATCTAAAGTTCGATGAAATGGTTGAAGATGAGGGAGAGGGAGGAAGAGAGAGAGAGAGAGAGAGAGAGAGAGAGAGAGAGAGAGAGAGAGAGAGAGAGAGAGAGAGAGAGAGAGATAGAGAGAGAGAGAGAGAGACGGGGGAGGAGGGAGTGGGAAATTTCGATGTATGGCATGAAATTAGGATCTCCAAACGAAATGAGGAATGGATATACGTAGACAATATGCCGTCCACTACGTCGACCACTTGACCTTGTGGTCATGTAAAATCCTCAGACCTTCCTCCACTTCTGATGAGACATGAAGAAAAATGATTAGTAAATATGAAGGAAATACCAGGCGCTGCTGTAGAAACCAGTTTAATGAATAACAAACAATGACAGGAGAGGAGATAAAGGTGATGGGAGACTTGAACAAACAACCATTAAAGACAGCAGCAAAATTGGACTCTCGAAGGGATGACACATGTAGTGTTTGAACAGCTGAGGAAATTGGTGTAATTGGTATGATTAGGAGTGCACAACCAGCGCAACGGGGAGGGGGGGTGGGGTTGTAAGGAAAAAAAGGAACTATCAGAGACTTACTGTGAGTCCTGTTGTTGCTGATCCTCTCCTTCCACCCACCTAATGACTACCGTGTTGACAGGAACTTTGAACTCAATCCCTTTTTTTTTTTTCAATCGTTTCTGAACCTCCTCACTTGTAAAGGAGGGAGTTGGTAGGGTGCCGATGATGGAGATTGGAAATACGTAGGGTAAGGGGGTCTAAGTGTATTAGCAGAGGATAGACTTGTGAGGATTATGATTGACCATATGATTGACGGTCAGGATCCGTTTTCTTTTGGAGTTTAATCTGTTGGCGGTGGTGTAGTTGTGTTTGTGTGTTCCTAGATGCTGGAGGTGTTCAGGTGAAGGTTGAAGACCCACTGGTGGGGGTTGTGTGCGTATGAGCTGAGGTCTGAGGTAATTCAGTGGGCCAAGTTATTGGCAAAGCTCTGAAGTGTGCAGCATGGTATGCGGATGAACTGATTAAGGAAGGAGTTTGACTATGAATTATAGAATCATTTAAGGAACCGTATGAAAATAAAAGATAAAGAAGAGGTACAACATTGCAGGAACTAGACGTAAATTACAGCTCAGGGGAGGTATATAAAACGTGACAGATGCCTTGATGTAAATCATTTTCACCACAGGTGTTAACCCGGAGGAAAAGTATTGAATTTATGTCAGGAATCACGAGTGAAAGTTAGATACACATAACGATTCACGTAGCCACATTTGGAATGGTATTAGGAATATGAAAAAGGGTTTAAGTATCATTCTTTTGCGTATATTTCACCCAAATTATATGCAAAGTTTTGCAGCCTTGGCAGCAAGGGCTATAAATTTCAAGTTGTGTCTGGAATATAGAAGAAAAGAATTAAAGTTTCCACGTGTTGTTTGGATATGTTGAGGTGAAGTAACTTCTTAAGTTAGGGTAACAGAAGAGACCAGCATAGGGAAAGCACCTTAAGTTGACAGAGAAAGAAATACGTGGTGAAAACTCAGACAGGAATGACATTTACGTGAGGGCCTGGAGTTCAATTTTCCACGAGAAAAGGCGCGAGAGATGAGTAATCATATGGTTACAAGGCTGGAGAGTAATCGACTGGAATTATGTTCATCAGTACCTATTCTTTATGCTTCCTTTTCGTATTTCCGACTTAGGTATTCCTCGAATGAGTTCCATTTCTTATCTTCTATGTGTGATCATGTCACTACTCATTATCTCTTTTTATTTCCCTTGATATTGGTTCTTCCTTTACTGTTTACTCTTCGATTCACCATTCTACTTGCCCATATAGTTGGTTATTTCTTAGATCTTTGCGTTCGTTCATCAGCTCCCTTAACCTCCTGAGTTCCAAAAACTTGATCTGATTAAGAGGTGTTTGTGAAAAAACTTACAGCAGCGTGAAGGATCGTTAGATACGAACTTATTGCGGCCTCAAGGAACGTTAGATAAGAACTTATTGCGGCCTCAAGGAACGTTAGATAAGAACTTATTGCGGCCTCAAGGAACGTTAGATAAGAACTTATTGCGGCCTCAAGGAACGTTAGATAAGAACTTATTGCAGCCTCAAGGAACGTTAGATAAGAACTTATTGCGGCCTCAGGGAACGTTAGATAAGAACTTATTGTGGCCTCAAGGAACGTTAGATAAGAATTGGCAGCAACGTTGGAGAACATTAGATAAGAATTTATTTTAAAGCAGCTTTCCTGTAGAGAAGAGCCAGGCTTTTACAACGCTCCTCACCTTAAGGCCATCAGATTCTGTTCATGATAACACCAGTATATATATTTATGACATATGTGGATGATTAACATATAAGTCATACTCATCATGTATAGTCATATTCATCTGTTGATGAGTGATTAGAACGAACGGCTGCACAATTCAGGGCGTTGTTGATAGCCAGATGTCTATTGACATTCATAAAACAATGCGTCGTTAATCTATGCAAATCGTGAAAATCTTTTGTATGTCAAAACATTCGAGTGTTTGACATCTGCTTCATGTTTCACGCGAGATGTCAGTCATCCGATGCCCTGACTTTTCTCTGGTCATGGCAAAATGTTTTTTCATATCTGTCGCGACTGTGTATTGTGATTCGTTTTACGGTTTCATATATATGGAAAAATCTGTATTTTACGTCCGTGTGAAGTGAGGAGTTTGTTGTGTCCATCGTCTATCACATGTAAATATCAGTGTCTTCTGCATAGCTTTTGTATGCGTGGAATTTATGTGATATCTTTCCAGAGATGAGGATAACAGAATGTATATTACTTTTCTTCTTCTTCTTCTTCTTCTTCTTCTTCTTCTTCTTCTTCTTCTTCTTCATCTTCTTCTTCTTCTTCTTCTTCTTCTTCTTGTAATCTTTCTTCTTATCCTTCTTCTTCTTCTTCTTCTTCTTATCCTTCTTCTTATCCTTCTTATGCTTCTTCTTTTTCTTCTTCATATATTTTTTATCCTTTCTGTCCTTATTCTTATCCATAATGGTCCACCTTCACTATTCCTCTATTGGTCACCATGTATTCGGTACAAAAAAAAATCGAGATTGCTCAACATATTTCAAGTTTTTTTCTTTTTTTTTGGCCTAACATCGCTTCAGTTTTCCACTGGGAAAACAACTGTAAATTCTCTGACACTAAAAGACTAGTTTCAACAAAATTGGAATTTCTAACACCGTCGAACTCATACACTCTGTTGACTATCGAGGAAGATAGCTGACTTATTTTTTTCTATTACTTGCTTAAAACTTATTCTGAAAAGTCAGCTCAAGCGGGAGAAGTGAAAGGGAGTCATCTATCTTCCCTCCTGCTGCAGAGATTAATGTGGTCCAGACAGAGATGGACGCAGGGAGGCAAAAGAGGAAGAGAGAGAGAGAAAAAAAGAACGTGTGACTGCAAGTCTCTGCCTTTACGAATCTTAATCTGTCGACACCTCACCTGGATACCTACCCTCAAGATGATTAGACCATGGATTAACCTAGCCTCACTGGCTGATGAAGTGTGTTAGTAATATTGCCGCCACCAACAGTATCATGAAGAGTAATGGATTATCTTCTTTCCATCACTCTACTCAGGTTAATTTCGTCTTTTTTTGTTATCACAATACCGTAAGAAGATAGATCGAGCATATCATTAAGTGTCTGAAGCCTAAACATCGAATAGATGAAATATACTATGTCTATTTCCTCTGTGTATTCTTCCAGTACGGGACAGAAATTGCAATATCTTCTCTCTTATCTTCTTCCCCCGATATTGAACTTTCAAATTTTGCAGCCTCTAAAGTTGTCAACAGATATCTGAATACATGAATACCTCAGCAGTGTATCTGCATGGCATGAGTCTTATCCATGGCAGCACACGTATTGGAAATCTCGTGTCTTTTACTATAATGTTGGAGTTCCCGTGTCGTCGGTGCCATGTTGAATTCCAATGTTAGTGGTCCCATGTTGTCAGTGCCACGTTGGAGTGCCAGCATTTGGTAGTCCCATGTTGTCAGTGCCACGTTGGTGTTCCCATGTTGGAAGTCCCATGTTGGAAGTCCCATGCTTGTCAGTAACATGTCTGGGATCCAGTGTTGGTACTCTCATATTAGTCCCCTTCGCTGAAACTCCCTTTTTAAGTACCCTCGTTTTGGTACCCCTTTGTCTAAACTCACATGTTGGCATCCCCTTTCTCGTACTCCCATATCCGTATAGACACATGTTGGTTCTCCCCTATGCATGAAAATCCCATGTTGAATCTGCTACGTTCGAAACTCTCAGGTTGATTCTCCCTAATAACCCATTCCCTCGACCTATCGCAAATATCTGGAACTCAACCTGGAACAGAAGGGGAAAAAAGAAGGACCATTGCTTCCAACCCTTGACCCTCCCACTGAGGGATGGTGACCCAGGGTGATGAGACGCCTCGGCTTCCTCCTACCATCGCAAACGTTCCCACGAAGCAGCAAAAGGTGGCCAGCCATGAAGGCATAGATAGAAAAGCTATTTCAAAGTGTAAGTCCAAGGTTGTAGTCGGCACTGTTGTAGGAGGAGGTTATCGTATTGCCCCGGCGAGCTGCATACAAATTGAAAAATGGATTTAGAGCATCGCCGAGGAAATGTAAAGCTTTGTGTGACTGCATTTGCAAGAGAGCGAGGCAGGGCAGGGGGGGTCGGGTGGGGTAGCACTGCGAATTGGATACAGAGTGGAAACCGTTCAAAGCCTCGAGTGATTTCAAGTAACCCCCTGGAAAACACCGAGTAAAGGATGCGTTGCTTTGGAATCACGTTGGGGGAAAAGCTGGATAAGGAAGAATATAACCAGGTGAAACTCTCTGGTGGGGTCACCGGGTGTCGAGGAGTTACTGTGAGGGGGACGTGAGACGTAGGAAAGAAGTGGCTTCCCTGGGAAGAATGGGTTAGATCTGGCAAGACCGATGGTTAACACTGATGATGTTGACTGTAAGGAAAAAAATTATGAGTTTAGACGAGGTTTACAACTCGTCCAATGAGCAACTAAATACTAAGGAAGCAAAAGTGTAAATCTATATTTGCCAAATTTTAGATCACGCCTTTTTATTCACACTTTCATGAACTCATACTTTTTTTTTTTACATATTGAGCATACGAAGAAAGTCTGGGTAAATGACTTCAAGTGGGAACAAGTGTGGAGTTAGAGGAGGAAGTGCTAATGGAGGTGTGATCCTCCGTGTGAAAAAAAAAAAGACTTTTCTTTTTGAGGACTTAGTATTCACCTCTGTACATAATGGAAACCCTGAGCGCCCTCAGGGAAGATATTCTACCGGTGTGAGAAGGAAAAAAAAAAAAAGGGGATGCTAATAAAAGTGGATGGTGTGTTAGAGAGAGAGAGAGAGAGAGAGAGAGAGAGAGAGAGAGAGAGAGAGAGAGAGAGAGAGAGAGAGAGAGAGAGAGAGAGAGAGGTTTGCATAAAAGCTAGGTTGGGAGCAGGGAGGTTGTTGCACGGTGAGAGCATATTGGAAAAAAGTATGGGTGAATAGATATTAAACGAGAATGTTTCTGAATTAGAGTAAAGTGAAGTAGAGCAGAGTTAGAGCCGATGGTAAGAGGCGAGGCAAAGGTAACATAAATGAGAGAAGATGTCTTAAGTCAAGGAAAACCATATTACTCAGAGCTTTTGAAATTCTGTTTTCGTTCACTGAAGCACACTTGATATTAATTCACTGTTCAAGCACACGGATACAAAGCCATTGGCAAAAGCATACTTTTTTTATATATCTGGAGAATTATATGGCCTTCAGAAAGTATATGAAATGGAAAACAAACTGTTTCACGAAGGAAAGAAATGTTTCCCTTACAATATATATGTTCAGCACTGGGAGGCGGACTCACCTACCTGTAGTTTATAAGGGTTTAGGTTGGAGACGCCTTGGATTACCTGGATGAATTGCCGAGCAGAGGAGAGCTTACGGTGCCTGGGCAGGGTAGGGGGGAAAGATTAACGAGGACTTTGGGTTGGCGGAGGAGATGAACGTGAGGAAAGATCACAAAGGATTTGGTGGTGTTCGGTGCGGAATGGGGAAGGAAGGAAGGAAGGAAGGAGGATATGTGTGAGCGGGAAATATCGGGAAATACTGAGGGAGTTTGGGAGGAGAAGTGGCGGAGATAGCAAGTGGTGGGGGGGTGGGGACAAAAGGGATATGTTGGGAGTGATGTGGGAGTAGAAGATATATGGACGATTAAAGGAGCACAACAGGTTACGTCAGGTGTCGGGAAATTTACGTCAGGTCGGACGTAACGTGAAATAGAAATGATTCAGTAACACAGACGACCCCTTACCTTTTCCGTTGATGTTAGCCGCTTAGATTTTCCTCTAATGAATGAGAGCGACGGACACCTAACAGACTAACAGACAGACAGACTGATAGACAGACAGACAGGCAGACAGACAATCAGACAGACAGACAGACAGGCACTGACCAAAATCCGCTAGACAAAGAAAACACCGAAACAAACAAGACAGACGAAACTCTGAAACCAAACCAGAGTATCACAGGTCAGGTGGTAGCCATACTTTAGTCCCGTTGGCAACACTGACAGAACCAGACGTATAGACACAGAATTTATCCAGACTTCTGGAAAATCGGTAATTAACCCGGTACATTAAAAGCGAATTTACACAGCTTTAGATTATTAGTTTGTAGTGCGTAACTTTGCTCCCCTTGCTATGGAACTAAACTTTATTGGGGGGAGAGGATTATTTCTTTTTTGTATGCCAGTGAGGCATGGCTGTGTGAGACACTACCTTGAAATAAAGCAATGGATGAAGGGTTTGATTCTACAGCATCATTTCCCCAGAGTGTTCAATCATCAACACTCCCCAGGAAAGCAAAAAAGAAAAAAGAAACTTTCGTAAGGAAATAATCGAATTATTTTACTGGTTTCCTTCTGTTTCCTTCAGGCAAACAAAAATGATACCTAGACACCTACTGAAGAACTTAAGCAATCAGAATGATTTAAATAATTGTAAGTTTGGGTAAGTTATGGTGTTCTTGCCCAAGATGGAGGCCTCGCATACCTCGCCGTCAGGAGAGATCAGAGGGGCCTCTCTGATAACTGAACTTCGACTCAGACTTTATGTGACACAAAGTTTGCCCAAACGAGTGAACAGTTCCAAGATGCTGCCGACCCATCGTGGGAATGAACACCGTGAACGGTAGAGTGAGGGAAGGTCACTTTGCTTTGCTCTCTTTCTTGTTTCCAAATATCCAGTTTAGGAATTCTTAGGTACTGTCAATATTCTCTACCTGATAACTATGTCATATAGTATTAAATCTTCTGATATCTGGTTTTCCCATGTAGTCCCATGTGTATGAAAGCATTGGTGTGTGCTTGTGTTGTGGCTGTTTATGTGTTTCTATGTATGTATGTGATCATATGACGATGCAAATGTTTTATTGTCCATTAAAAGTTCCGTGCTTAAAGGTAGAATACGTTGTTTGACTATAGGACTGTTCTAATCTTATCTAATGAATTGATAACACACATACGTGTTTCTTATCCCCGACATGCCACTGTCTTGCCCCAATTTCCCACCTACATTATATATCACTATCAACCTCTAATATCCCCCCCTTCCTCATTATGTGTCACTTTCACATGATGCATGACCACTTTAATGACACATCATGTCACTGGGCCACTATTACCAGCACCTCACCATTACACCAACGCTGTGAATCACCTCCACACTATCACCACACTTTACGTCCCAGTTCAGACCATTTAGAAGTAGCGGTATGAGTTCAGTACCGCGTAGAGGGCGAGGGAGATCTGAGTACTTCATTTCTTTTAATCCTTATCCAATAATAGAAAGTCTGTGGCTGGAAATCGAGGAGATCGAATGCATAACATCTGTTCCATTAACCTCCCAGCATTCATCGCTTTGAGAGGTTACCATAGACCACTAATGGGGCGATGATCGGATCCCTTAACCAAGCAAGACATCTGACTGGTAATGTCCCTGGAATCTACCGCTCCCTCCTCGTCATCCAGGGAAGGACGGGTGTCGAAGCCTGGGAATCTAATATGTTTCGCCGTCGTAACCTGAAGCTGCCCCAATTTTTCCCTCACGTCAGCTGGGTGTCGAACCTCTCAGGAAATACCATTATCCATCATTCATCCTACATTATGAATAGCGTGTATTGAAAATGAATAAATGAATACATAATGTTTTTTTTTCTTGTTTTTATGGATTCTTTTTTCGCATGTCTGAGCCCCGTTGCTATCATCTTCCGCGTCTGTTCTTGTAAGAAGAGATTCTCGCCGTTGCATATATCCTTATGATGACTACACACACACATAGGGCAAAGGCTTCTATGCCTCACAGCTGTAATGATCCTGTTAACGTAATCGATATTCAGTGACTATAAAATCATAAAAAAGAGACGTTCACGAGATTCGATAATTTATCCTGAGTACATAAGTCTTTTCTGATACCTTTGATGACATTACTTACAAGATTGAAAATTGTGTATAGGCTTTCTTCCAAGACGAGATTTTGTTTCAGAGAAATCTTCATTCAATTTTCCCTTCCACCGAGTCTTTATAAAGTGTCTCAAAATACGCTTACGGAAGAGTTCTTGAGTGTGTCTTTTTGAAAGTGTTATCAGAAGAGCTGTTGAAGGTGTCTTCCGAGTCTTACTTTATACTTACAGAAGAGTTGGTGTGTGCGTCTCTTACGCAAAAAAAAAAAGAGAAATATATATACAGATAAAACAGATGTGTCGCTGACGCTGGCTATACCATGCAAAACTTTTTTAAACATTTTCGATATATAAATTTAGGTTAATATACTAAGGTCTATATTGCAGGCCAACTGTTGCAGTTTTTCATTAAACCTATTACAGGAGGCAGATTTATTTTGAGAGAAAAAAAACTACCGTAGTTTGCATCAGCTGTTTGTAATATATATGACCATTAAGGCAGTTTTATCTCGAGCCAAAACCACCAAAAATACTTCTTCCGACGCCATACGTACTCCTCACAACACCATACATATTCCTACCCACAGTATTTCTCCCCCACTCTGTACATACTCCTTCCTACACCATGTATGCTGCTCCCCACACACCGTACATACCCCTACTGACATCATGTGTAGTCCTACCCACACCATACACGTACCTGAGGATGAAATGAGAATGGTGAAGTCGGAGGAGAAGGTGTTCAAGAGAAAGCTAGGGAAGAGATTAAAGGAAACAATAGCAAGAACAATAAATGTGAAAATAAGAGAGGTCTGAAAGAGCAAAAAAGGATTACATTTAAAGTAGAATATTCGATAGACAAAAGTAATCGGTGAAAGAAGCAGTAATGTAGGAATCAGAACATAGAAGAATGAAAAAAGAGAAGATGGCAGAAATGTCTTTAAAGTAGATATTAAGAGTTACATGGTAAGATGTAACAGGAAGCGTGAGGTGTGAGACACGAGCAAAGGAAGTGGAATATGGACGAAAGGAAGAGGGAAAGTGAAAACCAGAGCGAAAGAAGGAGAGAACGAAGGCATAAGCTGAGGAATCAGAGGGGACGAGAGAAAGTGAGAATGGAGGAAAAGTGTTGGAAATTGTAAGAACGAGGGAGAACTCAGTGACCAGAGATAATGATAATACAAAGAGAAATTGATAGGAAAGGAATAAAGGTGAGTCAGAAGGAGAGAGGACGGTGTAAGGGTGGGAGATGGTGGGTAGAGGAATGATGGAGGGAGGCAGTGAAGCAGGAGAGGTAAGGAGACAAGTCCATAAATCATTGGGAGGCAGGATAGCAGGAGCAGCGACCCATCTCTCCCTGCTTACTTCCTCCTGGAACTAAGAGAAGCAGGACACAAGCAGCGGTATTGACCCGTCCCTGGCGAATTATCTCATCCCGAGGTTGAGAGAGTAGCCTGGTAGGTGAGGTAGTAGCAACGAGGCCATTTCCCACTGTAGCCTCAAACACCTACCAGCCCCAAGACCCTGTCTACCTACCTCCCTCCCTCCCTACCTACCTACCCACCTACCCACCTACGTTCCTCATCCTCAACTTACCAGAGGTCGAGTGGCTCCGACTGCGAGAGGAGGATATTCCTTCTGGCTAATTACGCGAATCATTTCAGCCACCAGGAGGTAGCAGCTAAGGCTGGCTCGGTGATAAATGGCTTGACGGGAAGGATTTACTGTCGTGTGATCGATGGTCGCGAAATGATCGTTCCGACGAGACCTGTGCCAGGTGGAGATAGAGGGAGATGATTCACATTTACATTTCTGATACTTGGAGAGTCATGGTGATGATGTGCGATGTATAGTGCCATGATATGTGCGTCCAGATGAAGGTGTATGTTGATTTCACGCCAAGATAAGTTATGGAAGGTAATCGTTTGAAGTAAACTTGCATGACTGGAGGACTTTAGGGTTGTGAAAGGTTCGGAAAATTGAATTATTTGGTGTTTCAGGTAACACACTGGGGCTAACTGAGCGGGGAAGGTGGTGTCAAATCAATGAGGCTTCTTGCCGTGGTGAAGTAGTGTAGTTGTGATGTCACATCAACATTAGAGTGTCACTTGGTTGTGGGTGATCAGATAAATGCTGTGACGGAATCTGAGTACCTCAGGCTTGATGTGTGGAGATCTGGTGGTTTTTTGAGGAACTGTTGTGGTGAACTGTTGTGGTGAACTGTTGTGGTGAGTGGTGGTCGAAGCTGTGTGTGTGTGTGAGGTGGGATTACCAGCTGTGTGTCTATGACGCTGCAGGAAGCTCGATGGCAGAGTGGATTATAAATGTCAAGTGTCAGGCAGACAATGACTCCACACACACACACACACACACACACACACACACACACACACACACACACACACACACACACACACACACACATTCACCAAAGCTTGTTCGAGTACCTTTGATAACAAAAACGAATTAATTAATATTCACCGTCCAACATGGGTAAGATTAACGCGTTTAATTAGCATGTGATTAACGAAACGCATATGTTTGACGAGTTGTGCCCAGTATGTAAATATGCGATGCGATATGTTAATAGATATTTTGCGTTTGGCTCACGATTTAGATTATAAGGATATAATGAGTAAGGTAAAGTAGCCACGCTTTCGAAGCAGCTACAGTTTAAAACAGTCAGATTGCATTATGTTGCGGTAAAAATCACTGTAGAAATCCCCTTAGAATATCATTTTCACTCCATATTCTGCATTAGCCGATGGAGTAGATGTATTTCAATAGTTTCTGCTGACAGAGATCCATGAGTATCGCTGTCTATATATCTTTTTGAGGTATGGTAAAAATTTTCAAACAGAGAGGTCCATTTCCATTTCTCCTGTATATATATGTATACACACAGGTGTCGTGGATCAGACGTAAGGACGTGCACGTGCTAACGACGGGAGACTTTACGTACACCACAGCCAACAAGTTCCGTGCCCTCCACCTGCCAGGGTCGCCCTACTGGACCCTTCAGGTCGACAACCCCACCGTCAGCGACTCCGGCATATACGAGTGCCAGGTCTCCACCCAACCCAAGATCTTCCGCAGCTTCACCCTCAATGTTGTCGGTGAGTTGAGACTCTCTCTCTCTCTCTGTCTCTCTCTCTCTCTCTCTCTCTCTCTCTCTCTCTCTCTCTCTCTCTCTCTCTCTCTCTCTCTCTCTCTCTCTCTCTCTCTCTCTCTCTCTCTCTCTCTCTCTCTCTCTCCGTTGATCTATGTCTTGATTTATCTCTTTCTGCACCTGAACACACACACACACACACACACACACACACACACACACACACACACACACATCTGCATATTTCCTTTAGCTTATTTCTTTGAGAGATTTTGGGAGATGTTACGTTGAAGCCTTTTTATATACACAAAGCTTTTGACGTTGTGACCCTATATGCTAAGAGACCAATATGTTGATACTAAAACCAACAGACTTCGCCTTACCTAATGTGTTAGGTTCAGTCACCAATATTCTTAATAATCTAGCCAGTATATAGCGATTTTTTTTTAAAATTCGGAATTAGGTAAAGTTAATCAAGAGTGGGGCAAGATCCTGTACATATGTTTCATTTTTATAAAGTGAGTTTAATCCCAGATAACATTACCAAACCGCTCTCACCACTCTGGGAAAAGGTTTGAACAGTTAAATCTCAGTCAAGCAATACACAGTTCATTTCGTAATACGCAGTTTAATATTATGTTTTGATTAATGCAGTTTTACCTCACAGCTTCCTCTGTTTCGAAGTCCTGCCTCATTTATCAGACGTTCTGATGACGAATGACTTTTAGAATTGTATATACATTATTTTCCAACTTCTGGACTAAGCGGCAGCTGACTCCGACATTTATGAATACGTCAATGAATATTTCACAAAAAAAGCAATATGATATTTTGTCATACTCCTGGTGTAATGGAGACCAGTGTTGAGGAAAACGTAAAGAGGAATTTCTGTCCCACTCTCGGAAATCTTATTTCCTATTATCCTATTTCTCCCACTTCTAGCTACACGCTGTTGCTGCTGCTCCTCAAATCACATGACATTGCTCTGTCGGATTACACTCGTCTGTTGTATCTGATGTGTTGTTTGACATTTTTTTCCCCTCGCTAGTGGTGCCCCTAGCGCAGGGTTGTATGCTTCTGTTTTGCACAGACCACCAGACCTGGGACGAGGTTAGTTGTGTTGCTATTGCTGGATTATAGTTTGTGTTGTTGTATGGAACACCCCCCAAGCTTAGCAGGAGATGGCGTTAGTGTTGCAAGTCGTGTTGGATCGCCCCTTGTACCAGCACGGGCCATCTTACCCACGAAGGAGTGTAGTGTTGCTGTTGCTAACAATTACAAATCTCACCCCCAGACGAATTGTAAGGAGGTAGTTAGCTAGACTACCCAAAGATCACTCTCATTGAGCAGGATATGGGAACTTTTTTTTCTCAATAATCCTTTGAAATAAACATGACGTCCATAGACAGAAGAATCCAGAGTCTTATAGACTGACAACTAAAAATGTCTTTTGTTTAACCATTCGTAGCCAGCCAACAAGTCTGATACCATAACAGGAAAAAAATGTAATGATAAAACAGATGATAAAATGCCTGAAAAAAAAAACATTAAAGTAGTAAAGCAACTTGATTTTTGATCGTTGTCATCGACACTTTCATTAATATATGATTATAACGTTAATGATCGAGTTCTGAGACTCGTATCCTGAGGTGGCTTCCAGCAGCTACACATAACCAAGAACACACCTGTATCATTTTACCCTGGAAATGGAACTGATGCTTCCCTTTAGAGTCAGCTCGTATCATTATCTTGTTCCCAAAGATTAATCCTCCCCCCCCACCCAGAGTTCATATACAGAGCAATGTTCTCTCTCTCTCTCTCTCTCTCTCTCTCTCTCTCTCTCTCTCTCTCTCCCTCCCACACACACGCCAACCTGACATTTTGCTGACATACGAGAGAGAAAAAAAAAAAAGAAGAACTCTGACTGAAATACTTTGACACTCTCGCTATTGTTTCCAATTAGTGTTGCGTTACATCTGCCAGTGTTTCTCTGTCTTGTTCGACCACGGAAATGGACGGTGATGTTTTCCCGCTGCACATCCACAGTAACTCGTAAACGAGTCTCTTTTCCCCCACTTTTTACAGTGGTAAGGAAAATGGAATAATTATATTTGACTGTCCTCTGTCTGTGTGTCTCACTGACCACCGTACTCCTTCAGTCTAATTCCGTCGGTGTGTCTCGGGACGCTAGTGCTTTGTTCTCCTATAACTATTCAACCAATATTCAGCGGCGACAAAAACTACGGCTCATATACGAGACCCATTTCAAGCACAGGACGATAACTTAACCGGTCGGAGAAAAACAGCGTAAAAGATCCAGGTGTATCGACGGCGGATGGCCTCATAAAACATGGCTTATGGCAACGTCTGTCACGGTAGGAAAAACAAAGCTTGTCTCTGTTGGTGATGAGAAGCCTTGTGGTTGCAGCGGTAACGATGAGGTTCGAGTTGTTCTCGTTGAACGCTGAAGAAGATCCTTACGTCATAGCTGGCTGTTCCTTCCTTCCACACGCACATGTCTGTCATCGTGGTTGCTTTGCAGACACCACGGTGTTCGAAGTCACCTTCGTTAGATACTTGAAGGTGTTCTTCTCGATCCTTCAGATATGGTTAGATTAGAACGCTATGGAAAAGAGATTAGCCATCTTTAGGGAAAAAATTAAGTCATCTCTCTGTCATGTTTTTACCACAGGACTTACAAATCTGTATCTTTCGTGTAACATGTATCCTCGGTATTGCCTATTTTTTTCATATAAAGATGATTATATTCATGTTCTATGCAGTGTACGTTCTCCTGTTATATAGCATTGTTCTTCATGCCAGCCTCACCTGTCATATACCATGGCAGCCTCACCTGTCATATACCATGCCAGCCTCACCTGTCATATACCATGCCAGCCTCACCTGTCATATACCATGCCAGCCTCACCTGTCATATACCATGCCAGCCTCACCTGTCATGCCCCACAGTGCCAAACGCCACCATCACCGGGGTGCGGGAGATGTTCATGAAGGCCGGAAGTGACATCAACATCACGTGTGTCATCAAGGGAGCCATACGAGGCGCGCCCATCACGTGGTACCACGTGCTGCCCCGCCCACCACGTGAGTACCATGCACGATGTTACCACGTACTACCCCGACCTACTACGTAAG
Organism: Panulirus ornatus; assembly: GCF_036320965.1. NCBI lineage: Eukaryota > Metazoa > Arthropoda > Malacostraca > Decapoda > Palinuridae > Panulirus > Panulirus ornatus. The sequence goes on along the minus strand of NC_092251.1, from coordinate 4,237,262 downwards.
TAACAACGCGTATTTCACCGCGTTCTTGTCCACAAAGCTGTTAAATCCCTCTCCTTTCCTCCCCTCTACCTCCCAACCATCTTCATCCCCCAGCCCTCTCCGCCTCATGCCTCCGACTAGCAACTTGCTCCTCATCACAAGACCCAACAGGTCTCCTTCCCCCACCTCACCCCAACCACCCCCACCTGTTACGTTCGCCTCTTCCTTTATGTTTACGAGTTGGCAACTCTTCCAGGAGTTGCCGCATGTTGACAATATCGTATTTATGACGTCATAAACTGCAATACTTGAGGTATTTATCACTAAAACTCGACTAAGGATAGAGGGGCGGGGGGCGGCGGCACGGGGCTTCCACTAACCCCACTTTAATTAGCAAGCTGTTGAAAGAATAGCAAATTATGGCACTGAAACTCTCAGTCGGAGTTGATATACATCGCGCAGACACGATATATTCCCCCAGCGCAAGCGGGTCTCGGGTCGTGAATTGGCAGTGTCTGATTTGCAGTTTTCGACAAACGTTTGGATATTTCAAGGAACGTTTTCATAGACCCCGAGTGGTGTGCCCATCCTATAGGCAGAGGTTCTTCATAAGGCATGTAACCAGCTGGTGTAAATCAGTAATTCTTTCTTTTATACAGACAGGTGGCTGTTTCCACCCGTTTCTTATAACCAGGTAGTCTGCCGTTAACCTGTTACCAACATTACTTCCCCGGCAGACACGACGGAGCAGGTGGAGGAGATCAAGACGAGTGATCGCGGAGGCGTGCAGGTGGTGACGGACAAGCACGCGGGCACCAGCTGGCTCCTGGTCACCCGTGCCACCTGGCGGGACGCCGGGAACTACACCTGCGCCCCAGACTACGCCAAGCCCGCCTCCGTCTCCGTGCATGTCCTGGACGGTGAGTTACAGGCGGGGGAAGGCGGAGGGAGGTCAGTCTTGTATGTGTAAGGAAGAATGTGTCTATACAGCTGTAGGACAGCCTTGTATGGGGACTCTTTGTCGTTGTAGTAGTAGTAGTGGGTCTGTGAGTGGCACTTTCGGTTTCTCTAAGGAGAGCCAGTGCTGCAGAAGGTGTGTCTCTGTTGATTTAGATGTGTCTGAAAGGGAAAGTGAGATTGTACTCTTTGTCTGTAGGCATTTACTTGTGTCTGTGAAGATGTAGATTTGTCTGTGGAGTCACAGGGGTGTCTGTGTACGTGTAGATGTAACCATGCAGAATTAGTATGTCTTTGTATATATATATATATATATATATATATATATATATATATATATATATATATATATATATATATATATCTACAGAACCCTGGGTATTTCTATACACACGCACGTGTTTGATATATATATATGTGTGTGTGTGTGTGTGGCTATAAAGTCCAGCATATTTCTGTAGAGTTGTGGACGTGGAATATGTAGCTGTTAAATCAGTCGTCAGAACTGCTACCTTATGAAAACTGTAGCGGAGACAAAGTGTCTCCTGGTAATTATAGAAAACGCGTTCCGGGACATTAATAAGGAAATTATTAAAACACTGCTCACATTATCTGTCGAAATTAGAATATGCTCGTCAGGTTTTGTCGCCGCGTTTAAAGAAACTCAAAGAGCTCTTATCAAAGGCGTATATGAGGGTGACAAAAATTATAGGTGAGAGGTTAGAGGCCATAAACTCTTCTTCCTTGCATGAAAGAAGAGTAAGTGGTGACTTGGTTGAACCTTTGAGTTTTACACCAGTTTGATGATGTGAGCAATGAACAATCGTTCGATAGATGCAGAGAGAGAGAGAGAGAGAGAGAGAGAGAACGACCAAAGGCCACAACGTAAACCTAAACCAAAAACTGTAGAAAACGTGTAAAGGAGTATTTCTATGAAGTAAGAATTCCAGAGTAATGGGGAAACCCTCGTAATGAAAGTGAGACTGCCAGCGGCATACGCAAGATTAAAACGTTGTGTGATAGTAGACAAAGCTCCAGTAATGGGGTCCCACGAGCGTAAAATTCCCCTTCGTGCATCGTACAAAATAGGTAGTTACACACATACGCGCAGCGCCTGGCGATATATGTGACAGCTCCAGCGAGGCAATCAGTGTCGGGATTACTCCTTTGGGTACCAGGGCCAGCCTCGACCCATCTAGCGACGCCCTAGAGACGCTTGCTTGCCCCTCCTCCTCCTCCCCTCCCTCTCTCTCCGACGATGTCCTCCTCCTCCTCCTCCTTCTCCTCCTCCTCCTCGCCTCCCCGCAGGCTGCTCCTGTTGCTGTGTCTAAACAGAGACGAAACCGTGATTCGTAGACTCCACTGACCAGCGTGGTGTTAGGGGTGAACGTGGTGAGCACGATAGCTTAATGCTACCTCTCGATTCTTATCCCATTTCTAGAATGAAGAGACCGAGTCTTTTAAACATTTTTGAGCAAAAGCAAACTCTTTCTCCCTCACTATCTATCCACATTATCTATTTCGTTTCATATTCATCATTCCACTGTCGAGATATACGCCAGTTTTCTTGTGTTATCCGCTGTCTTTCGTGGAAAAAAAAATGAATATAACCCTTAGTTTCTGAGAAAGATTACACACACTCCGTGTGCAATACGTGCTGTGTTGCTGAACAAAGATTAAAGAGAATACTTCATTACCTTTAGTAATGAACCTTTACCTGAAAGGTGAGAATTAATTAAGTTAATATACCAAGTGATGCTTCCTTCTTGATTCAGACTGTGAATTAATGATAACAGCTGCAATACACGAGGTAACTAGGTAGCTTTATCATCTGTAAATTAAACCAGAGCATGTACTTGAAAGGCTTGATTATAAACCTATATTTGGATTATGTAGCCAAGTATACATAAACCCTTTGTCTGATACATTACCTTACCTTCCTGCCCCAGGATCCCCTTCTATGGGGCTCCCGCAGCGCTCAGGAAGCCAGCTGCATCCACCGGGCGAGACCACAGGTCAGAAAATACGGTGATGTTGTGTTTATGTCTGTGTTCAGTGAATGTAGGGCATTTGAGGAGTATGTACTCATTATCTTCAGTATGGAAGTTGCATGTGTTGAATCAGGGTCTGTGGTGTAGTTTCGAAAGTGCACACGAGAAAGAGTAACTCTTGCATGCCTGGGGAGTGCAGTTTGAGGCTGGTGTATGTCTGGTAGAACGGAAAGTACCGACCATACTGAACTGAGACTGTTTAGGAATGACCTTTTATTGTGTCGTTTAGGTGTCGATTATTTGTTGTTGTTGTTGTTGTTGTTGTTGAGCAGCCGGTGATTATTTTGCGTGCTCTGTTTCCTGTGGTTTGCAGCTTTGATATGCTTTCTTTTGACTGTATGAATGGTCAAGTAGAGGAGGCGTAGTTTAAGGTGGAGCAGATGAGTCATTTCTAGAGGATACTGATGGACTGCTTCTGTTGTGTAAAACAGGCACCAGTAAGTGTTCTTATGGCCTTTAGTGTCTTTTATGGCCTCTGTGTAGAGGTGTTCGCCGTGTGATGTGGCTCTCTTACGTGATGGCTGCAATTGTTGGAAGTCTGTCTAATGGGAGTAGTTTAGTCTTGACGAGGACCTTTTCCCTCCATAAGAGTCCATTATATATATATGTGTGTGTGTGTGTGTGTGTGTGTGTGTGTGTGTGTGTGTGTGTGTGTAATAAAGTCGTTTCCTAATAATGTAATACTTTACTTATATCTATATACGATACATTATTATCCACTGTTAATCCTCCACGTTCAAGATATGGCAACTATTCCTGCCATTCCACCGGACTATCATCTACTAAAGCGTAGTTTCCCTCCTGACAGAGGAGGCGCCAGCCGAGTTGCATCATGACCCTCAGCCCAGCAGCGGATCTCCTCCCACCACCACCACCACCAGCCGGCCGCCCTACCACACACTCCTCCTCCTGTTGTTCCTGCTGGTGCTGCTGGAGAGTGTGTTGGGTGGTAGCGGGACCAGCAGACTCTCTTGTTTCCTCTGCTGCCACCTGCTGGCCACCGCCTGCTTCCTGCCCACCCTCACTACATTTGTTGCCGCTACTGTAGACCCAGGGGAGACGTGGACGCTGGGGAGAATACCACACGGCTCCCCTGTTCACCAAATGTCCTTGCGTCTCTAGTCGGACGCTCAGTCTCGGAAGGACATCGAAAAGTATATTTTTTCTTACGTGTAGTGACTTGAGTCGTGCCACTAACTGTACTCTGTTTCGAATAAAGTTTGAAGCGTTTGTTTTTTGTGCATCCTGTTAAGGGGTCTCTCTCTCTCTCTCTCTCTCTCTCTCTCTCTCTCTCTCTCTCTCTCTCTCTCTCTCTCTCTCTCTCTCTCTCTCTCTCTCTCTCTCTCTCTCTCTCTCTCTATCTATCTATTTCTCTCTCCTTCCATCCTGGCTCTAAAAAGTGAGGGGACTCGCTCCGTCTAGAATCCATCCTACACTCCCCCTCCACTCCCTTCCCCCTTCCAGCTCTGAGTACTCAATATACCACAAGCCCTATAGACTTTATGAGCTCCTCATAACGTACAGACTCCGGATCCCCTGCGTATCCTATAAGCCTCATAGCTCTGGGTTTGATCCCTCCCAGTCCTACCATATCTGATAAATGGATGCCGGGGACACTTATGGATACACCATGTTATTAGGAGAAAGATTTTGATCACCACTGGTTATCAAACCTGTTGCTAATTTCTCTCTATCTTTTTAATGGCTGGGTTCATAGCTTTCTATCTCTGGTGGATTGGAATCTGAAGAGCTATCTCGATACTGGAATGATAAAC
>NC_092251.1:4212500-4225000 GCF_036320965.1 Panulirus ornatus | reverse complement strand
GTACGTATATATGTACTTATATATGACTTTATACATATTAATTCACTTATAATCATCGTTATATTTTCTTTATTCCCTTTGTATTCTAGGTGACTTTTATTCAATCATTTTTTTCATTTTCTACATATTTCGTTCTCTGTCTTTGTTTCTGTTATCTGATTATTACATTTATTTTCTTAGTTTTATATAATTCATTGAATTTATCATTTTTGCCGTTTTCATTAGCAACGTAATATATTTGTTATATTTTTTCTGCTTTTGTTATTATATAGGTTGTATCGCTCACCGGTGTAGTTGCCAGATTGATCTATTCTTGTGATTATTTTTCTGCTTCGTCTGGATTCTCTAGAATCAGCATTTTTCAGTTAGTATATATATATATATATATATATATATATATATATATATATATATATATATATATATATATATATATATATATAAAATACAGATATCCAATTTATTTCACGAAAAACATAAATCATGATGAACCAGTTGATTTTGTTACATTATTTTTCTCACTTAAAAGCTCTCTTTATTTCTCTCTCTCTACATATATATCCCTCTCTTTGGTCATCTCACATGACGTACAGCATAAGGAAAAACCTGTTACACATATTTCTCATCTTAATGTTTCATTTTATACAGATGTAGCAACTGGAACCTCCGGTCCTAAAGCACCCAAGATCCTCCCAGGCAAATTCTGAAAAAGAAAATTAGATATAATTACATTCTCTTTAGTGACAAACAGCATAATAAATCTGCCTGTGCATGTAGCAAGACACAACATGGAAATATTACCTTACCTAACTCAGGAATACATGGGATATATATATATATATATATATATATATATATATATATATATATATATATATATCCCTGGGGATAGGGGATTAAGAATACTTCCCACGTATTCCCTGCGTGTCGTAGAAGGCGACTAAAAGGGGAGGGAGCGGGGGGCTGGAAATCCTCCCCTCTCGTTTTTTTTTTTAATTTTCCAAAAGAAGGAACAGAGAATTGGGCCAGGTGAGGGTATTCCCTCAAAGGCCCAGTCCTCTGTTCTTAATGCTACCTCGCTAACGCGGGAAATGGCGAATAGTTTAAAAGAAAAAGAAAAAAAAAAAAAAAAAATATATATATATATATATATATATATATATATATATATATATATATATATATATATATATATATATATATTTCATGTACATTTATCTGTGTTTTGACTGCTTTTATGGAGATTAAATTCTGTTCTTGTTTTCTTTTTATCATCTGGTTATTTTAAGTCATTTATTTGTTTGTACAGTGTTTGTGTTTTGTTTATTTATATGCTAGGAATCATACAATAAATACAGGGTTTTAATGCATATATTTTCTTTTTTTCTTTTATAGGTTTCTTCATTATTGCTTGACTAGTTTTTTCATTTATGTGGATTTCAGTCTTAGGCCTTCATTTGTCGTAATTAGATGTTGCTGTTCAAGGTCACATCTCTCTCTTATATTGTGTTATTTTTGATGTATGTCTTGATGGAAGTTACCACAGCTGTTGTATGCAGATGACGCTGTACTGATGGGTAAAGCAGAGAAGAAGTTAGATAGAATGATAGGTGGATTTGATGGTGTATGTGGGAGGAATATGCTGGAAAAGAACAAGAGTGAATGTAAGGATCTTGATTTTGATAGAGAGACGGGATGTCATGCCTTAATGTTAGTACGATTATTGTTGACCTGGAATTATTATGGAAGAGTTTTGATTATTGAGAGTAAAGTTCTGGGGGGAAGCTTGAGATGAGAGTTGACTCATTGCAACGAAATTAAGAATGGAGGGTCACTGAGAGGTTTAGTGAATGACGCCTGTATGTGATGTATGCAGGACTTCTACACAATGAGGCACTCGTTGCAATGGTGATGTATGGGTGTAAAACCCTGTCCTGTGTAATTCAAAAAATGTCGAAAAATCCAAGAATATAAAAGGTTTATAACCTACATTGCGTCGTTGAAATTGGGCGAATAGTGTATGTGGTGTGAAGAAATTTTTTTAAAAAAAAAAGACGAGTAGATGAAAGTATGAAGATGGCACGGTGGTACGTCCATCAAAATAGTATATGGTAACATAATTGCAAATGTAAGATGTTAAACGCAGTATGGAAGGTATATTGTAACAGATTAGGGCGAGATAATACAGATGAGGATGCCAGAGGAATTAACTGGGAGAGGGTTCAGTGGAGGCGTGTTGCATGAGGAGGTGAGAGTTTGAGTGGATAGTTTTCGTTCGAGCGACCCACTTAATATGTAGAGTGGAAAGGTTAGAAGAGAATTTCATTAGCGTGATCATTCGTGTTTTACTTTAACTCTTGCTGGATATGGATTGAGGATGTCCGCCAGTGAGCTGAGAGGATATAATAAATCCCTGACACTAACCATGCAAGTGGTAGAGAATTTGTAAGATAAAGAACAGACGTACAATTGTCTATGGCTTGTTAATTCTTTGTTACCTAATTCATTCCTAGACATATGTTATATAACTAACCCTACTTTTTAACCTCATTTACCTTCCCTTATCTCCTCCATAAGTGATGGAATCATGAAAAATTATCTGACGAGGGAATTCATACGAGCGGTGCACACTGGACACCATAAGAAGCTCCAGAAATAACAATTCATTAACCCCTTGAGCACGACGGTGCAAACCTTGGGCAAAGAGTCGTACCATCACGTTCATGTACCGTACCGTCGTGCTCAAAATACGTCGTACCGTAGTGCTCAAGAGATCGTACCGTCGTGCTCAAAGGCACGCATCATCTTGCGTAAGGTATCGTATCGTCGTATTCAAACGGATACAGACCCTTTACACCTCCGTCCCAGCTCACTCCCGTCACACCTCCCCCACCCTCCTCCTCCACCTCACGAACTGGCCTTTGATACACATGAGTTGGTTATCGAACATATATACATATATATCGGACGTGTTGATGACCGAGTCCAGTCATCGGGGACGATGTATTTAAAGCCGAGATGATGGTATGCACCAAGACTCGCGCTTCTCCGTCGTGTTGCAGGAGACAGGAAGATAGCGTGAGTGGGTAGTGGAGGAACAGTGTGGTGGACTGAATAGGATGGCTCACGTGAGTGTGAGGTGGCATGATTATTCATTTGTGGTGTCCCCTTTCTGTAAATTACCGGGACAGAGTTGTACACTCTCAGGGTCCTTGAACTATGTAAGTCGTGAAGTAGCCTTTCCGGCATGTGTACTCTACTGGTACTCCCATTCTCGTTGTTTAGTCTACTGTAGACACCCCACTAGCTTTATTCTCAAACAGCGTGTTTTTGTGTATGTACGTGTGTGTGTGTGTGTGTGTGTGTGTGTGTGTGTGTGTGTGTGTGTGTGTGTGTGTGTGTGTGTGTGTGTGTCTGTGTGTGTGTGTGTGTGTGTGTGTGTAACAGGCAAACAAAGGACGCTGAGAGGCAGAATAAAAGAGCAAATTGAGAAGAAAAGAAGAAAAAGAGGAGGAGCAACAAAAACAATAAGAATGAGACCCAACAGAAGCACAGAAAGATAAAACCCTTGAAATACAATCATCAAAATTCATGAAATACGTAAACTTACAATATCCATGAACTACGTAAGCTTGAAATACCCCTAAAATACGTAAGCTTAGAATACCTATGAAATGCGTAAACTTACAATACCCATGAAATACGTAAGCTTGAAATGCCTATGAAATACGTAAACTTACAATACTCATAACCTACACATAAGCTTACAATATCCATAGAACCCAAGTGACACAACCCATGATACAGGCAACAACTATATATAACCTCTGCCTTCGCTGTGCTTGCACCCCGAGCCACAAACCCCACCTGGGCCCCTCCGACGCTCTGAGCTTTTAATACGCACGAGTTTGCCATTATCAGCCTCGGTAAATACGTTCTGGCGCCGTGGTATTGAGTGTTTATCGTGCCTTGATGGGGTCAGAATCTCCTGCTTCTGCGCGGCAGAGGAGGCTGGTTAAGAATGAGGCGGAGGAAGGAATGGTGAGCTGAGAGTTGAAGGAGCGAGGAATATGTGTATGAATATGTGTGTGTGGGTATGGTGTGTGTGTGCGTGTGTGTGTGCGTGTGTGTGTGTGTGTGTGTGTTTCTCTATCCGTATACTTGCTTGTCTGTATGCCGGTGCATTTTATGCCGGGTTCATTGCACTAATCTTGAACGTACAGACGAGCATTTGTGAGTGTCGCTATGCTATCGTGTGTGTGTGTGTGTGTGTGTGTGTGTGTGTGTGTGTGTGGACCTCCACAGGAGAAAAAACCAAACGTATATTCTCACACTTATTTCCAAATCAGTATACCACACTATTGCTATATCCGGCTCCAATAACAACCCCTTCCTGACCCACAACACAACCCGTACCCCCACCTCTCTTCCACCACATCATAATTCATAAAAAGAAAACCTACCACAACAGAAATTGTACAATCCCTACCACAACAGAAGCAGCACAGCCCCCCAACCCACAGCGTAACTCGCAACATACCTCCCACACCACAGCATAACTCGTTCGGTGTGGTCAGATCTGACTCATATACAATTACACGTAAAATCGTCTTCCTCCTCTGACGATGCTGATGAACTGGAAAGCTCACCACAAGTTGCTTCAACCCATCACAGTTATGGCATGACCTACGCGGAGAAAGACCCGGGAAGGATTTGATGAAGGAAATGAAAGCAGAGACGCAATTACTTATAATGCTAGTTAGTGTCCCTAAACGTCCCTTATCCAATAGGAAGATCCATTTATTATTAACAAAACTACGATGATTGAACGACAGAGATATGGTGGTAGTGACTGGTTCAATATCTCCTTCAGTCGTGCACTTCACTTCCAGTTTTCTAAGTTAAGCACGGTAAGATACACGAATCCAGACACACACACACACACACACACACACACACACACACACACACACAGTTACATACCTTCGCTCAGGCTCCTTCACTACACCCGTTCCCTTCTCTCGTATCCTGATAATGGGGGACGCCTGGAAAAACAGGAAAAATGTGGCATTTTAATCCTTGGGGAGAACTAGAAGATTGAGACACAAAGAAAATAATTAAGGTCTTAATTGGAGAAATTTACCAGTCAAAAGTTCCTTTGTAGTTACAACAGAAAAACTTGTTGAAAATCTTATATCTTCGTTTGAGATCATATTCTTCAATAAAGCGAGGGAAAAGAAAAATGGACTGGAAAATTGATTACCTAATATTCAAATTCTTTTTTTCGTCACTGGTATATTCAAAGACCCAAAGCCACTCTGACGAAGGTGTAAGCCTATATAAATCCTTATAATGCCTCGAAATAACTATATCCTGTCTGTTCTTTTCCCCACTACCTTATCTTCTAATGTTCTCGTGTTATCAGATAAACTGATGGTCCTCTTAGTGTTGATCACAAGAGACCCCTGGTCAACAGTGTGGTGCTCGCTGTCACCTCTCATGGATCAACATCTTTTGATGTTCATAGCCCATTTACTCCTCCTCCTCCTCCTTCTCCTTCTCTTCCTTCTCTTCCTCTTCCTCTTATTCTTTCCCTTCGTAAGCTCACAATCCCTCGACTCTCGTCTGTAGTCTTATTTTCACGTTCGTTCTAAAGTTTTCCCACTTCGACAAAATGGAACTTACATCTAAATTCAGAGCCGGTCTTTCGTTTTCCAAACTTGCCCTTCGTCTTAATTTGTCCTTAAGTCGTCCCTGCGCCTCCAATTTGTCCCAGTCGGTCGTGGTCTCCACTCACCTCGCTTCTGTGTCGTAGTGTTCTCGTCTCGGCTCCTACGTCTCCTCTACGTCAGACGCAACAGCTTCCCTCCGTCAGTGCAAGACGCAGCTTCGCCGAAGACTCGTAGGAAGTTCTTTCAGGTAGTGCCATCCGCTCCACCTCTATTTCTTCAAGGCTTCAACTGAATGTTCGAAGCGCACAGAGAACCTGGGAGTAGAAAACGGTTAGTGTGATGTACATTAATCGTATGACTCATGTACGTATGTGTGTGTGTGTGTGTGTGTGTGTGTGTGTGTGTGTGTGTGTGTGTGACTACTAGTCCAAAATTAATTGTAAATTAAGTTGAAAGAGTTTTACTCGTGCTGCTCCGTCTCTCAACCTTATGCATATGTAACATGAAATTTATTCCTATTTATATACATATGATCGTCTATCATTCTTTTTCGTGGTTATCAGCAAATATATTTCCGTATGTATGTGTGTGTGTGTGTGTGTGTGTGTGTGTGTGTGTGTGTGTGTGTATTGTACATGTAGGCATAAACATAAAGAAAGAGAAACATAAAGAAAGGGATATTAGAATGAGTCAGAGTATCAGAATAACACGAAACACAAAACCAACACAAGAACTCCATTTGCATATCTTTTTCGAGCTGATACTCCTCCCATTCAGCAATGTAAGGCGAGCTGTAACAGCGACAACGATAATAAATGTGTACCATTCACCTCTCTAAAGAACTTCAGAAAACACTATTTCTCCAACGAAAAGCCCAGGTCCCAGTGCGCTCGATGAGATATGGCAGTTTGAAAAGACATGAGCGATTCCCAAAGGGTTCGAAAAATCGTCAGGATTTTTTAACTGGACCTCAGTCGTGAGCTCCAGGACTGTCTGTTTTATTAATGGATGAGCTTATGTGTAATTGCTGGTCGGCAGTTAGAGAGGAAAAATTATTAAAGAGCAATTACAGACACCTGTGTCAGTGTGAGAGAGGACCTGTACGACCCGGGGCTTATCATGAGGCAAAGATTTTGATTCCTCATGATCACATCTCTGAAATTTGTTAACCTCACACTCACGCTCGTACGTGAGTCTTTCCCATTCTTCTATCTCTAGAGAAATGAAGAGTTTTCGTTAATACAAGCTGTGTGTTCTATTTCAGTAATACTAGTATATACATTCGTATGAGAGGTGCACATTTTCTGTTCTTGAAAAGGAGAGCCAAAGAGGAAGGGAAATTCCTCTCCTCCTCCTCCTCTTCCTCCTCCTCCTCCTCCTCCTCCTCCTCCTCCTCCTCCTCCTCACCCTCCGCCTCCTTCTCCCTTCTCCCCCCAGGGCGCGTCTTGAAAGGAGACGTCATAAGCAGTCAAAATGAACTAACAGGAACTGTGGGATCAGACACTACCACCCCCAGCACTTAGAGAGAGAGAGAGAGAGAGAGAGAGAGAGAGAGAGAGAGAGAGAGAGAGAGAGAGAGAGAGAGAGACAGAGAGAGAGAGAGAGAGAGAGAGAGAGAGAGAGAGAGAGAGAGAGAGAGAGAGACCCCTATCTGGGCCCTCATTTACCCAGCTGTGAAATGCAATTACCACCCACTACTTTTCATTCTTTAATAGAAGCAATTATGATAATGAGGCGAATCTCCTGCTTGAAAAAGATCTTTGCCAAATGGGTGTTACTCATGCCACAGCTCAATGTGCAATGTATATTTTCCCTCACAATGATCTGTACATCTACTCTCTGAGGCTCGTGCATCCTCATTTACCGTGTCAGTTACTCACAATAACTCATCCATCTACTTACTCATTGCCAGTACATCTGTTCACCGTGATGCGTACGTCTGCCTCACACCATGACTCATTCAGTCACTCACCAAAAGTCATATATGCATCCCTTCCTCACTCCTTCCACTCTCTCTCTCTCTCTCTCTCTCTCTCTCTCTCTCTCTCTCTCTCTCTCTCTCTCTCTCTCTCTCTCTCTGTATTCTACTGCTTCCCATTTTCCCTTATTTCCATACATCCATATAATCTAATTCCTCCTCCTTTACCTCCTCTTTTGTGCTCCTCTTCTCTCTCTCTCTCTCTCTAGTCCTTTTCCTTCCTCCGTGCCCTGTCCTCCATTTCCTCCTCCATCTTCTCCTCACCTCCTTCTCTTCCTCTCTCTCGTCCTCTTCTTCCCTGACATTATACAAAAGATCAGGCCACCATCTCCTTCCGTGTCAAACGTGCCATTGTTGTCGTCGACTGACGAAATCGGATGTAGGATCCGCCTCCACGAACGATACAAATGGCGACAGAGTGATCATTCTTTCACATATATCCGATATTATTTTTTCCCCGAAAAAAACGCCTGCCCACATATGATATATGAGTCTCCCTCGATTTTCAAATATTTCATATTCCTTACTTCGGTCAAATAATATATCACGACGATTTTATTTGAACTTTTATTTTATCAACTGTTTGGAAACTGATCTATGTGGAGCTTTTAAACAATAGTATACAAACTGTGTATTACTTTTATTAGTGCCAAAAAATTGACGTAATAATAGAAGACTCACTGAATTACATACATGAATACATGAACTTTTTTGTAGATAACCATTTCCATCCAGGCTTTGTCCGAAACGAGGTATCAAATCAAAACAAAAGCCTTTTCTGTCTTCTTACGAGTCTTGCAGCAGAAATTAATCACACGTCTTACACGTCTGTGTGCGCGTCGGGCCGTCTCATGAAGCTTAATTACTCTGGTATATTTCCTGGTCTTCACATGAGGTCTGGGGAGTGTTAAGGTGAACGTCTGATACACACACACGGTCGTAGACACTCACTCGACAAGCTGAACGTAGGATTTAGAATGTTACAAAAAAAGTGGCTCTTACTACAGGATTTCTCAGTCGGTAGCATTAGTTAGGCCAATGTTATATACAGGTAACTCGCATATATATATATATATATATATATATATATATATATATTGGCTTCTCTAGACTGGGCTGCATAAGGTAGGCCAATGTTACACAGAGGCAACTCGCTAAAACAGATTTTCTATGTCTATCGAAAACGGAGTCAATAAAACACGGAGTATAGACTCGTTTGTTACTGTGTTTATTGTCAATTTGCTTCTCTGTGGACGACATCCTGCAGTGCATACAACGATGACGGAGAGGATATCACGAAGGGGGAGATCATTAAGGACCCTAGGATGGTCGAGGAAGCACGAGATAAGCATTGATGTGAGTGGTGATTCGTCCCTTACGTCATTTTCCCTCACTTCACTGATATCGATTGATGGTATTTCTCTCCCTCAGTCTCCCAGCCATTTCCCCTTGGACCTCTCACCCACTGTCTGTTTCCCTTGCATCTTAAATTCACTTCCTTCTCTCCCCCAACACACTTTTCACTCTCTCTCACTCGTATTTTCACTTTAATCCTTTTATCACTTGTGCTCTCACTTTTATTAGCATTTTTTTCTGGACTTTATCGTATTCTGTCTCCAGTTTGCTCCTGGCATACTCAATCTTTGCTCAAAGAAGAGAAACTGATCCACACATTATGATGCTGGAATGTGCACGACAGTGTGGTGATAACATTTGCTCTTGTGTTTGTAAATCAAAGCTCATAAGTTGGTATATATATATATATATATATATATATATATATATATATATATATATATATATATATATATATATATATATATATATATATATATATATATATATATATATATATATATATATATGTATATATATATATATATATATATATATATATAAAGATGCCCAGGGAAGCACCAACACACTCACTGTGATGAACCGCCATTGTTCTGTATACAAGCACAGCTTTGCACTTTCTGAAAGGCAAGATGACAGGGCAAGTCTATGTATTCTACCCCTGAAGAGCTGCAGGTTACACAGGCAAGGTACAAAAAAAAGAGTACAGGAAGGGATGGGACTTCACAAAGAGTCGGGAGGTTGCAGTGGCATACAGGACGAGTGAGGGAGTGAAAGGTTGATACACACTGGGTTTCATCTGGTATGCTTGATATCTGTCTGTTACGTAAAACGAGTCTTGGGTGCCTATATATGATACATGTGGATCATCTTTGCCTCTCCCCACTGGAGGAGCAGCAAGTCGAATTGCTACATCTGGGTTCAGACGAATGAGTATATAGCAAGGAGAATCTGATAAGGCCTTCGACGGGTGTAGAATAAAAAGAAAAAGCTTAGGGAGAGAAATAAGGAAAGAGAGAGAGAGAGAGAGAGAGAGAGAGAGAGAGAGAGAGAGAGAGAGAGAGACAGTATCGAACGACGGATGCTGAAGGAAAGGTAGGAAGGAGGGCTGGTGGCGAGAACCTGTGCGATGATAAGACGTATAACCTAAATTGGATTTTGGCGGGCAGGGGGGCTGAAGGGGAAGATTGAGATGTTACCTCCCCATGCTGTCGGGAGGAGTATTCAAAGATGGGTATTTTCATGTGAGGAGGATCAAGGCTTTTCCAGAAGGTAAGCAATTCGGAGGATGTTAAACAAGAGGTGAGGGTGGGGCAAAGTAATGAGAAAAACATTTCAGCCATCTTTTTTGGTCTTGAAATATTAACGTAGAGTTGGGATAATAGTTAACATTACAATGCTGATGTGGTAGATTGATGAAGTTAATGTGAAAATAATGGTGGTAGAGACTAATATCCACTTTCACAGTGTTCCCATTTCTAATTAGCTTTCATAGTGTTCCCATTTCTGCTCAGCTTTCACAGTGTTCCCATTTCTGCTCAGCATGAAAATGTAAAATAATTAGAATATCCACACTGTCAGGGAAACAACAAGAGATGAAATGACATTAGAGGGATTCCATTAGATGCATGGAGGACTATCAGGCTACACCATGTGTATGTAGAATACATTAGGTTTTGCCTGAAAAAAGTGTTCATAATGTAGAGTTCATGTACTGATATCATAAATCCAACAAATGCATTTTACTTTTTACTTTCCATTCATTGATTCTGCTCTAATTTGTAACGTCCATTCTATATCTGTATCTATCTATCTAACTACCTATCTACCTATCTATCTATCTATCTATCTATTCTTATCACTTAGACGACGTTTTCTTCTGTGTGACAGATAATACAACTTACAGTCTCATCCTTCACAGAATAGCGTCTAATCTTACAAGATGATTATAAAATGTAAATAAATCTATCAAAACTGTCAGCCCTCACGATAATATACACACATGTAAGATTGCTCAATTTTCCTTATGTATAAGACTCGACAGAAAATAGAGCTGAAGAAGTGAAGTTGCCTTTTAATCTACACTTCTCAACTTCGACTAATATTAAGAAAATCTAATAAAATCTGGAAAACAAAAAGAGACGCTCTTTAATCTGTTCAGTTCCCCCGTCCCTCCCAGACTGTTATTAGGGAAAACCAATTTTGCGGGAATGGCAAAAATGGGGAAGATTGAGGAGTTGGGAAGACCATAGCGACGTCGCTGGGGGGAAGAAGGGAGAGGAGATGGGGTAGAAAGGAAAGAGCAGGAGGAGGAGGAGGAGGAGGAGGAGGAGGAGGAAAGGGAAGATGGAAAGGAAAACTTGATAAGAATAAGATGTCAAAACGGAGAAGCAGAAGAGGAAGTGAAACGGAGAAAGGAAAGGATGGGAAGAAATGGCGAAAGCAATAATGGCAAAGACAATACTGATCATGAAATAAGCATCGAAGAGAATGTAATGATAATGCAGAGGGAAAGAGGATCAGATAAAACAAGGGTACCAGGAAAAGAGAAAGAGATTCCAACACCATCACAGAGAGAAAGATATAAATGTACTACAGATGTTCACACCTGTGTGCTTGGTCCTTCCTCATTTCCTCGCTGCTCTAGAGGTATATGTGAGACTATATACACTTATCATGGTAGTTACAAAATAAGATGGAAGCTTTCCAAGTCCTTACATATTACTATGATAACTTTACTGTATACTGTTTGATACAGTACCAACACCTGATCAATTTACCTCGAAATAATCAATGATGATTTTTCATTCCATAATCAAATGTATCATGATATGGAGATCCTTTCATGTGTGATAAGTTCTGTACGATTGAAGGCGAATGACACTGTCGGGAATCATGAACTTGTGACACCCCTGGTCGAACCAGTACCGAACCCTGTGTCACAAAAGAATAGTCAAAACAGCTTCGACCAGGCGTTTCAAGGAGCTTCGAGACTTCGTGTCTTGCATGAAAACAAATCTATAGTTCCTTATCAAATACCCCATCCCTCTATATACATCTGAAATAAACACAGACGAACAGAAAACCTCACATACACACGAAATTCAAAAATAACGTTTCCTTACCACCACGTCCATAACTGCAACAAGACGAATAATAGCAGCAGCAACAACGTACGTACAATGAAATGGAGCTGAAAGCACAATGAGGAGAAGAGATCCATAAAGCTTGCCACTGTCCATTACTCTCTTGCAGTGCCAGGTGTATATGAACCGGTGTGAGACGACCTCTCTCCTGGAATACGCCGTCCATGGGCAAAAATATTTTGATAACCAGCCTTTCCCTTGTCGATCCTGGAGTCTTATGGACTCCATCAGAGGCTGATGATACCCCCATAAGACGGCATATAGCCTGCTGAAGCACGGAGGCTTATCCAGAACGAGCCATATTGATTTTTGATGATCAGAACTGAAGGGAATTTTGCTAGTAAACTT
>NC_092251.1:4175000-4207500 GCF_036320965.1 Panulirus ornatus | reverse complement strand
CTCTCTCTCTCTCTCTCTCTCTCTCTCTCTCTCTCTCTCTCTCTCTCTCTCTCTCTCTCTCTCTCTCTCTCTCTCTCTCACTCTCACACACACGCACAGAGCCACTCATTGACCCCTCTTACCCACTCACCCACTCTCACATTCTCCCATCCCTCTTGTATGAATACCCCATATTTCTTTCCTCTCCTTCCCCGCTCGATTTATATGCTCTCACTGTTTCTATCTGTCTCTCTCCTTCGTCAGGTTATTTCCTCTTCCCCTTCCTCTCGATGCTTTCCCCTTTGGCTCTTCCCCTCCGCTGCTTCACAGCTGGGTTGGCCTGCAGCGGGCCTGGCCCCACTCAGACAAGTCCATCATATGAGAGAACATGGGCAAGGAGGAGAATAGACACGCTGGCAATAATGGATCGAACAAAGAGCAACGGAATATGTGAGAGGGTAAAGCAACACATGTCCCTCACCAGGGAAACAACAACGAACAAAAAAATGAATATAATCAGCAGGAAATGGAAACATGTGAGGAAAAGAGAGCCAAAAAATAATGAAAAATATACTAATCCCGTCTGAGACATGCGAATCATCAATAGATAAACGAGGAACAGATAGTAGAAAATTAATCTATAAGATAATGGAATCGGTGAAGTGAAAAAAGAAAATGGGATAGAATGGGAAAAAATGATAAGAATATAAATCAGAAATGAACAAGAAAAGAAGTAAATGTGTATACGAATGGAAAAGATGCATGCGACTGTGAAATCAAGAAACAGGAAAGTATATAGTAAACTGGATAAACTAAACACAAGAGATCATTGAGAGAAGAAGAAATGAATATACTTACTGTGGTAAAGTTGACCGTAGACATGAAACTACACAAATAGAAATAAGAAAATTGGAAACCAATTGAAAAGAGAAAATAAGTTGAAGGGAAAAAAAATGAAGTGAGCATCGTCTGCTCTCGTAAGCAGCCTGCGTGTGTCCCACCCACTAAGACCTGGACCCGCAGCACGCAACAGGCTGTTGCTTCCCATAGTTTATGTGCAGTGACTCAGCCACACGAGAATTGACCATTATGATACCTCTTTCCCTTTTTTCCACAGTGAGGCTGTGGTATTGTCTTCCTCACTCATTCTTATTTTGTCTTATTGTCTTCATGATGAAGAACAGGATATGTAGCTTGATATCACCTCAACCTGAGGAATTAATGCAAAGTTCTTTACCAAGAGGAAGGCCACGTATCTTTGGAAGAAGCCATTGCATGATATTTCAACATGAATATGCTACTCCATCAAAAGACAAGAGAGTGATCAAGACCTTCATAAGAGGAAACTGATATACCTCAACGAGGAACCTATGGCATCACAGTGAGATGAAACCGATATCATTTCAGCAAGAGAAAACTGTCATGTTTCGACAAGAAGCTGATATGTTTCAGGTCACATCTCTACATGTGGACCTCCGACATCCACACCTGCAAATGAGATAGAAATTAGAACATACCCACACACAGTTTGTTGTGGCTTCCGTTCATGCTGTTTACCCAAGGGGTTTAATCTTACTTTTCTAAAATGATGAGAAACAGGTAGAAAATGACATTAAGGAGGGTAAGGTCTAATTTTATTTGAGCAAAGGTTCCCTGGTATATTGCCCAACCTAGATATACCACAAATGGTTTAGCATGCGACTTTACAAAGGGGATAGATCTAAGATATGACATTAAAAACACAAGGACAAAGCCTAGAATATGATATGACCCTGAGGAGATAAAGATCTAGTATATGCCCTTGAATAAGATAAATCAACCATTAGATCGAAAAGAATGGGATAGATTTTCGATATATTAATATACAGACGACGTCCTTCAAATCCTCAAAATAGCAGAACTTCCCATTAAACTTTCTTTCCTATTGTTCAGTTCCTACTGAAGGCAGACAGAGAGAGAGTAAGTCGTGTAGTCACAGAACTACTTAAAGAGCCATCAGGACTGAACCCCTATCTTTAAACGGCACGTCCCCCTAGCTTTCCCTTCCGCCAAAACCCTTGAGCTGACAACCCAGCAGACGGCAATGATACAGGGACACACAGCAAGGAAGGAAAATACATTAGAAAAATACATATGAAAAATACTTGTCGACAGTTTAGTACATCTAGGATGAGAAATTCGGTCAAGGACGCCTTTGACGTCACGCAGGACCTGCTGATGAAAATGAACGAAAGGATATTACCTCAGAGACAACGTAATCCTTGTGGTGTGGTCTTCATCAACATTCATTCCGCCCTTAAGCTTGGGAGATCTACCCTGTTAACAGCTTGTTCTCTCGCGGGAGCGATATATCCTTAGTTTCCCTCGTGTGTGTGTCTATATATATATATATATATATATATATATATATATATATATATATATATATATATATATATATATATATATATATATATATATATATATATATATATTCACACACACACACACACAGTAGATTCGGGGTCTTCCTGTCCTGGAAAAGGTCATGGTTCTTGCTACTGATGTGCGAGGAGAACGCTCCCTCGCCACATACCTACTCGCTGGGGAAACACTCCGCCTTTCACGTTCTCACATTCAGAGAACACCGTCCAGGTCACTAGGGAGGAACTGACTCCCACACAAGTGTCCTCCGTGTGAACCACAGGTGCACTTAACCCCTGACAGAAGTGCCACTTAAATACTCCCGCCTCCTGTCTAGGATTACCGGAGCGACCATTGCCGACAGAGTGAGGGTGTTGAACACAACGTTTTCTTAAAGATGAAGGAAAGAATAGCTCCCCTGGTGTACGAGGGACAAAATATGTTTGAATGAACCTGATGTATTTTAAGCCGTTTGTACCCCCTGCCGTAAGCCTTGACTCCTCGGGTATTCAATTCAAAGTTTCCCTTTCCTTTTCTTTTATTCTAGCAGACATGTCAGAGGTAATTGCATGCCTCACTCTAGCACCCTTAGGCCCAGAGTTGGCGATTACGAGTGTCCTGGTGAGCCATTCTTTTTCGACTGTCAAGTCATGGGGACAGACTCCTCACCACACCCACCATACGTGATATAGATATTCACAATTCGATACGTAAATGCCTTTACTTCTTATTTATCCAATGGTGAAGCTATGACGCCTCCAGTGGAATCAACGAGAGACTCTGAAAGTGGATGGGTTCCTCTGAGGACCTACGATGGACAATAGCAAGTAACGATCTTGGATTCCACTCCTGCACAGCTGATGGTGATCAGAACCAGTGCAGTGTGGGATCACACACGGATCTGTCTACTGCTGGGACGTGAGGGAAGTTTAGCCACCAGGATCAAGGCGAGGAACTCCTTCTAAATGCCTCGAGGGAGGTACCAAGCCGCAGAAGAGATTCACCAAATTCTTGGCTAGAAACTTTCAAACCGAGTATATACGGCAATAATAAATCTTAAAAGCCAGACAGTAGATCCAAAGTGTGGAAATCATGGTGGGGGAAAATTACTTGTACGGTCAGCCAAGTGATTCTTATAGTGAGAAATCATGTCACAAACGAGGGGGAAATTAAGTGAATTTGTTAATGGAAATCATGTCCATTTTGGGAGATTAAGTGGAGAGTTGTGTATGGTATCGACGGAAACTGATAGCTCATATATATATATATATATATATATATATATATATATATATATATATATATATATATATATATATATATATATATATATATATATATATATATATATATATATATACATATATATATATATATATATATATATATATATATATATATATATATATATATATATATATATTCCAAAGTTCTGGCCGCGGAACGTATATTTGTAGTATAAACACACACACGTACATGAGCACATACAAGCACTCATATACACAAACCCACTTGCAAAACACGTATACCTTTAGACACACACACACACACACACACACACACACACACACACACACACACACGCATCATGTAAGGCGTGACTCGAGAGCTAAGGTGAATCACGATTTGAGTGTTCAAGCACCAGGCCTGGCTTAGGGGCAGCAGACTCGGCCTCCCTCTCCCCCACACTGTAATATTCGTGAATGAATTAACAGATGTAATTTCCAATGAGGATTTTGGCGTCGAATTTTAAGCCGTTTCATTCATAACGACTACTACTAATTGCTTCATAAATCATCTGAATATATTCCACTTAATTTCATATTACATTTAGTAAAAAAGAAAAAGGTACGTCCAACGTACGGCTCATTCTGATGGGTCCTGTAGGTGTCGTATAAATGGACCAGTTGGTCGGTTCACTTCATATGAATGAACCATTTTGTCGGATAAGGACTTATAGATGAATCATTTGGGTCGGGTGCTCTGAGCTTTCACAGATGGACTGTACGTTCTTTATAGTTTTGAAATGAGTGGGGTAGAAAGTTGTGAATGGAGTGGGTGGGGTAGAAAGTTGTGAATGGAGTGGATGGGGTAGGAAGTTGTGACTGGAGTGGGTGGTAACAACAGTTGTGTTTACGTCGTGACGTTACTGTGATGGGTTTGGGCAGCGAGATGATAACGTCATCCCACAAGTCGTGTCGACAAGACCTTGTGATTTACCGTTCTCATAACCTCCCGTGAGAATAGGATTTTAACCTTTATGTTATTTTTCGAAGCAGCTGCGTGTCGTTAACCGTGATTTACGTCATGGTCTTTTTCTGCCTTAGAATGATATCGTCCTCGTGATTACGACGGTGTGGCCCTTGATGCAAGACGGCTCAACCCTGGAGCACAAAGGGCTGGCCTTTGACCAGACGTGAGCACGTTAAGTTATGCTGTCATACACAAAAAGGTCGTACCGTCGTGCTCAAGGATCGTACCATCGTGCTCAAGGATCGTACCGTCGTGCTCAAGGGCAGCACCACTATGCTCAAGGATCGTACCGTCGTGCTCAAAGACCGCACCACTGTGCTCAAGAATCGTACCGTCGTGCTCATGAATCGTACCGTCGTGCTCAAGGATCGTACCCCCGTGCTCAAGAATCGTACCGTCGTGCTCAAGAATCGTACCGTCGTGCTCATGAATCGTACCGTCGTGCTCAAGGATCGTACTGTCGTGCTCAAGAATCGTACCGTCGTGCTCAAGAATCGTACCGTCGTGCTCAAGAATCGTACCGTCGTGCTCAAGAATCGTACCGTCGTGCTCATGAATCGTACCGTCGTGCTCAAGGATCGTACTGTCGTGCTCAAGAATCGTACTGTCGTGCTCAAGAATCGTACCGTCGTGCTCAAGAATCGTACCGTCGTGCTCAAGAATCGTACCGTCGTGCTCAAGGATCGTACCGTCGTGCTCAAAGACCGCACCACTGTGCTCAAGAATCGTACCGTCGTGCTCAAGAATCGTACCGTCGTGCTCATGAATCGTACCGTCGTGCTCATGAATCGTACCGTCGTGCTCATGAATCGTACTGTCGTGCTCAAGGATCGTACCGTCGTGCTCATGAATCGTATAATTGTGCTCAGCCGTCGTACCACCGTCTTGATGAAGGAGCAACAAATCCTCTTACAAAATGATATAATCAATTTACCTTCTACACACCACAAAGCAACACTCGTCCATGTAAAGCTACGTGTCCACTGCGCCGTTGGGCCTAATTCAAACTTAGTATCATACACTGCAGTAGACCGACCAGTAGTATTATAATTTTAACCTCGACATGAAAAGACACCAGAATATAGCGAGCTGCTGTTGCATATTTTGGCACAAAAAAAAAAAAAAAGAAACTAGATACCAACTTTTCCTCGACTGAAATATGCGCTAAAGTCGCTGCCCACTACGAGCTGGCCGACACTATGTATTTACGACAGTGGTAGGTCGTAAATTCACAACGACTGAGTGGAAAATATCAGACCAGGTTGGCTGTAGATGGCTTCGTTTAAGGTCATTTCACAAACTGCCCAGGTGTTGCCTTTAACGTCCCGTCAAGTTATCGAATGTCATTCAAGGTCACTTAGGGTCATCTGTCGGGGGAAAAAAAAAGAGGTGAGCTTAGGTTATATGAAGAGAATTCCATTGATGTTTAAGATCATTTGAGGTCGAATGAGGTTGTCTCGGGTTATATTGGTAACAACAGCCCTGGTAAGCTAACTCCGGTGTCATTTTACATAGGTCATACCACCTCAACTAATGTGTCGGGGTAGGCCATACCATTAGGTCAAATTAGGTCAAATGTGTTCATCTTAGGTAGTAAAAACAAGGTGAACGAACGTCAACTAGAGTACGTAAGGACACCTATGATAATTTGAAAATAATTAACCTCATTTTCAGTAAGTTATTGTCAATATAGATATAAAAAATGACTAATTCTTTAACAGAATTTCATTCTATTCAAGTTGCATGGCTGTGAGGAAAGCTGGGTCACTGGCAGAGGTCATTCCAGTGTGACTCGCATTATATCAGGTGATCTAAAATCAGGTCGATTTCACTAAGGGTTGTATCAAGTCTAACAACCTGATTTCAGGAACATTTAGTTTCATCAGTTAAAATATAAAGTTGGGAGCAGTTACTAGTATCCTCGTGGTGTTGTGGTCAGCATCGGATACTACGTATGTACTGGTTCCAGGCTCGATTTCCAGCGCTGGGGAACGTCCCCCAACTCACCCATCTGTACATATGTGGATACCAATATCAATTGACGTCAAGCACTGTGCACAACCACATCTCTTAGCATGAAACGTTTTTTGCCAAGGTTTGAAGGTTCTTCATGTTGTCAATAAGCGACGTTTATGTCCAAATGTCTAGACCACTTGATTCAGAGACCCACCTGTGGCTAAGGTGAGGAGTAGAGATCAGATGGTGTCTCGTGTCCAGCTTAATTCGTGCTTGCATGACAAACCCTTCTTGATTTATCCTTTGACTTATTGAATGGAAATGGTAGTGTTGTCTATCAAACTTTATATACACATATTTACATCTTTGGTCTCATTCATTCTAATCTATTTCATTAGATTTCTTAGATATCATATTGATTGAGTTAATAAAGCAAGTTTTTCAAGCTGGATTCACATATTTACACATAATTACCTCAAGACTAATATTTGTAAAACAGTCTTGTTGTTACTCAGGACATTTCTAAATATGGCTCCCGCAGTTCAAGCCTGCGCTACTCCCAGTAGCAGGGTAATGTAGATTCCTTTGGAGGTGAAAGTTTTTTTGACAAAATTGTACTTCCAGCGATACACTTTCACTAAAGGCGACTTTTCACTCGTGGTGTAACCTCAAGCGGGCGGAGCCCGGTAACACGTGTAAGCAGGATTGCACGATACTTATCTAAGGCCAACCGGATCCTCTGTGTCTTGAAATCCCCAAGAGTAAGGCGATACCAACCCTCCCAGTTTATCCATTGAAACACAGCAGTTGACCTTAACCCACGCTCTCTCCTCTGACTCGCTGAAAAAACGCCATCTTGCGCCCTGCCACCGTCTGCCATCGCTGCTGGAGGGACGAAGTGAATATTTTAAAATCCGGTGTGCCCAGAAGTATGGCACGTGTGGGCTGAAGAAACGTGGCAACACAGAGACATACACAGACCATAGTCATTCTCACACCTCAGACAGTATCACTAGAAGACACACATGTATATATAGCCTGTCACCAGCGATATATGTATAAAAATGGTTTATATATATATATATATACACTGGTATCAAAACTATGTCTTGCTTTAAAGCCCCCGGCCTCCAAAGCTTACCTGACACAATTGCAGCCGTGAACTGACCGGTTCCTCTCTCACTCACCCACAAACATTCACAATGCATGAGGCGTGCAGGAAGCTTTATGTCCTCATACATCAGGCATTGGGAGGAGAAAGCGGTGAAGCTTGACTGACAGCATGGTGGCTGTGGTGGCTGTGGTGGTGGCAGCAGTTATAGTGGTGGCAGTAAAACTGTGCCTTGACTATTGTTGTCTTGTTATATTTGCGTTTTTGTTTTTTTTTCTCTCCTCACTGGCAGAGCAGTTGACTAGATTTACGAGTTGTGATATGACGTTGTACCTCACAGGTCAGGATCCGTTTCAGACTATGCCATGACCTAGGTTACGGTCCATATACTAAGGTCATCATGTTCTAATTCATGTCTTTTTCCTAGTCTATCCTGATGTCATGAGACTTCACTGTGAGTTTTCATAACATTAACTTTACATCAGTATTCACATACCCACTAACATTATAATACTTAATAGCTAAGTATAAGTAGATCACACCTGAGAAATCTGTATCAAGTAGACAAGTGACAGTCTCCTGAAATCTATACTCCTCATTAGGATTCGAACTGATGTACATTTTCTGTATATTTGAGTTTATACTATTGTTGTACACGTGAAGTATTCATCCTAGGCTGTCAACTGCGTGTGTCCTGATCCCCAGGTATGCCAAGAGCGACAGAATTCCAGTGTTGGAAATTACTTATTGAGTAGCTGAAGAATTTTCAGTCAAGTTGCGATGGAAATAATGCGATGGCTCATGGAATTTTTATGACATGAGAGAAACACTTTCCTCGACAGTCAAGTAGTGTTTCAAGTTTTGTTTCATGAATGTATATATATATATATATATATATATATATATATATATATATATATATATATATATATATATATATATATATATATATATATAATATATATGTATGTATGTATGTATGTATCAGTGACTTTATGTCATGGATTGTTGTGGTGGTGGCATTCGTGTTGGTGTTGGTACAAGTGTTGTAGTGTTGGTGTTGTGTGGTTATTGGAGATGGTCGTCTCTAGTGTGTGATTTCGCCAACAGGACTATGAATGCCATGGAAGTTGATGTTATGATCCGTGGGATGCGTCCAGGCATGAGGGACGGGATGGGAAAGAGAAATGGAAGGTTTGATTCAGAAAGAAAGACGGAGAAATCAAAAGGAGGACAGAGGGCCAGAAGAACACATGTATAGAGAGAAAGAGGAGGAGAAATGGACACTAAAGAGAGGTAAGGACAGAAAAGAGAAGGAAGAAATGGAAAGAAAAGAATAAAGAAGATGAAAATAGTGTAGTGAAGCTGGAGAAAAAGTAAGTCATAGAGCAAACCCACGCGAAATAAAGCGAAAAAGCGGAAAAGCAATTATGAAAAACGAAAAACGTGGAATTCACAGATGAAGATATAACTACTTTAATTTGTTCCGGGAGCTGGAATTCTGTGGCTCTTTTTTTTTTTTTTTTACGTCGTTTCGATACAGCTCCCCAGCCATGCACTCAGCATTCAGCGTTATTTCAGACCGGCTCGCATTTAAGTAAATGCTTCCAAAATTTCAGTTTCTCTCTCTCTCTCTCTCTCTCTCTCTCTCTCTCTCTCTCTCTCTCTCTCTCTCTCTCTCTCTCTCTCTCTCTCTCTCTCTCTCTCTCTCTCTCTGCCCCAGTGGGGAGGCTTGCACTACCCCTCCTGTGTTAGTTACGAGAGGATATTTCTGCACTCGTTGAATTTATTTCATTTGGCGTAAAAGCAATATTGGCATGAGACCACGAGAGCTCTGGTATAGATGACATATCATCACAGATGTTAGGATAACACTAAGTATTTTTTTCCCCCAGTATAGTCATGGACTTCTGACTCTCATGCATCTCAAGGGCAATGCGTCATTAAGGACAGGAAAAGAATATTCATTCAGGATGACGAAGGAGCGAAAAATATGATTTATGGATAACACGGAGGAATAGAAGAGGAATAATGATCGATGGAAGTAGACAATGATAAGTATTGAAGATTGATAATGATGTACAGTGGGATAGATGATGAGAAGTGCTGGAGATATAGACAAGCACTGGGATAGTCAATGATGAACGTATGGGATAGGCACTAATGAACATTTGGGACACCTAGTAATGGACTCTGAGGATGGCTAGTAATGAACACTAGGGATAGATAGTGAAGAATCCATGAAATAACGAGTAACACTATCTGAAGATAGATAGCAGTAGGTATCAGTCATGGATACTGATGACCATTAGAGATAGACAGTAAGGAAGAAATTGATGGTTGACGGTAGAGGTTGAACGATGGTCATGTAAACAGAGAGAGGCAGACAGACAGAAACAGAGAGACAAGGAGAGAGGAGAGTCGCTTCCCTCACCCTTGTGTAGGTGAGTGTAGTACTTGGAGGGCGAGGGTGAGGAGCAAGATGGTCTCTCGAGAAGAAAGGGTTGAGAGTGATGCCTTAAAAGTCAGGTCTGTAACGAAGATGACCCCGTCCACTGTGAGAGTGAGGAGAAGTGAGGCACACAGAGCAAAGCGGGAGAGGAACAAGAGTAAGATTAATGATCAGAGAAAAGTATGGATGGAAATGATGGAAAACAGAAAGTAACGGGAGACAACAAAGAAAGTATTAAATCAGAACTCGAAAAGAGTAAAAAAAGAAATGTATAAGAAGGTAACAAAATAAAAATCTATCATCAACAGTAGGAACAGGAGAAAAAAATTAAAAACAAAATGAAGAAATAGAACTGAAACGTAGAATGAAACTCGATACAGAATATGAGAACACAACCACATGACCTTCACGTCTTTACTTCGATGGTTGACTGGTCCAGAAGGGGAGCAACGCAAAGTTCTTCACCTCACAATCAATGCCACTGGATGCTCTGGGCCTAACCCATCCCCCAGCATTACTACTAGCTCATTATAACTGCCTCGTATCCCCTACCATTGCATACTGGCTCACATACGACTGAGTATACACGCATTCTGGACACGCATTCTGGATAGCATATCTCGTCCTCATTTTCATTATCATTTCCGTTATGATAACCATCATCATATCATCTGTCTGTCACATCTTTAGCCTCCTTATCTTAAGTCCTGGAAGGTGGTCAGTATGCCCATTCCCTTCATGTATATAGTACAACCAGCTCCAGCCGCTTATGAATAAATAGCTGGGATGGTCAGTCCCTTGTTAAAGATACATCATCTCGACGACCCTAAAGCCCTGAAGATTATATATCCATAGCTTCAAAGTGCGCGAGACGGGCATGACATTTCCGAAGTACAATGGTCTTCAGTCGAACAGTACACAAGCTTTATCAGACCTATTTGGATTAGGCTAAAGACTCGTTTTTAATTGAAGAGAATAAATAAAGCTAAAGAAATTATTCCTTCGGGTAAAGCGGACTTTTGCTCGCCGGGAGCCACGTGTGTCCTGGTGATAAATTGTAATAAAACATAAAGGCCAGAAGACGCAATATATTCCAGGCTCAGACGAGGCTCCCCTCCTTGCCTGCACCATTATCAAGTTTTCTGCTATAATTTACTCCGAATTTTTCGTCTGATATATCGCCCGTCCTGGGCGAAAATGAGTGAAAGATCGTACTTTAATTTGAAAGACAAAAGTAGAATGTTGAATCGTAAAAAAGTATGAGAGGCTGCAGGAGTTCGAGATATATATATATATATATATATATATATATATATATACATATGGAAACTCAAGATATATATATCTCCAACCCAACTGGATCTACGAACTTATGAAACACGTATTTACCCTACAGGTTGTGGGGAAACACCTCCTCCAGTTGTTGAGGATGACCACATACACTGTCACTGTTCACATGACCCTGTGCTGTAGCCTCAAGACCCGCCCTTCTGTCACAGGACTGTGTCTTCCAGAAGACAGAGAGAGCCATGGCTTACTTGCCTCCCCGCCATTACTCCTTCCCCTCTTGCTTCTCTCTCTTTTTCTGTGTGTCTATCTTAAAGTCTCAAGTTAATTGTTTTTTTCCTTTTCGCAATGTGGTTTTCTTTATGTCTCTCTGTGTCATTCACTCTCTATGTTTATCGTTTGTTTCGTCTTTCCCTTTGCCTCCATAAGACTTTTCTCCATTATCCATCTTCTCTCGACCTTCCCCGTTCACTTTTCCTCTCCTTCCCTTTCTTGTTCCCCTGCCCCCCTCAATCGTCCAGTTCCCTTCTTCGTCCTCACTGCCATCAACTCGGGTCAGTAGCGTTGCTTCGCATTAACAACTGAGTCCTCATAAAACCTGAGAGCGGAGGTACAAGCAGCGAGGACCCTGGCGCAGTGATGACCATAACAAGAGATTTAAATCCTTCCAGAGCGATGATGGCGACTGACTGACGGCCACAGACTCCTCCTCCTCCTCCTCCTCCTCCTCCTCCTCTCTTCTTCTTCTTCTTCTTCTTCTTCTTCTTCTTCTTCTTCTTCTTCTTCTTCTTCTTCTTCTTCTCCTCCTTACTCTCCTCCATCACGTTAGCTGGAGGCTGTCACAATCACTAACACCTCCCATCTGTGCCAAGCCGTAATGGTGTGAGAAGACCCTCAACCAACCTGAACACTTTTCCATCGGGTGCTGCTCCATGGCACTGAGGAGGACCATCCCTCTCTTCCCTTCCCATCATCCATCACCCATTCATCATCCAATCATCCCAAGACCCGAGGGATACATACGAAGAAAATGGTCCACTCGGACACCCATCTCCCTCACCTTATCATCCTTTCATCACAACAACGAATCCTCACAACAGAGTCAAGTACGAACTTGCCTAACTCCAGCTCAACCATCCGTCCAGCGAGAGACAGAACTTCGGTGGAACTTGACTATTAATCCTAACTCAGGTCGAGCTGTGCCTGGATGGAGAACTGTAGGCAAGACAGTAAATAATACTGCTTTACGAGACGAATAAAAAAGATAACCAGTACAAAGAATCCTTTCAGACTAATTGGTATCTTAAGAGCAAAACCCACGGTGAATAAACACAACATCAGTGAATAATGAATCCATATTCGCATAGAAAATTAGCATATTTCTTCATGACAACTCACACCATCACTCTAAGCTGGAGACGTTATTCAAAAAACCATCAAGAAAATACAATTCTCAACATGCCTGTCTGCTGACTCGCTGATGACCACCTTCTGTGCCAGGTAATTCCTCTGGTTATTGCCTCTCGTAAGTGTACATCACGGCTGAACTGCCTCGACCTGTCCTCCCTCAGCCTAAGTAATATCCAAGCAGCGTGGCGAGCGGTTTAATGGACTATGTACGAATCGTGGAGTCGTTGTCCTACTCTCGGGGTGACCAACGTGTCGCCAGAATACTCTAGTGATCTCGAGGAGAGACGTTTACAACACTGCGGTGGTAAGGGAGGGGCTGGGGAGTGTGGGTGAGTGGAGGGAGCGTGTGTGAACGGGGCAGAGGGGAGGGGGAGGACATTAGGGAATGAGTGAGAGCAGGAAGAGAGAATGAGTGAGCACAGGAAGGAGTTGGTAAGAGGAAAGTTTACGAGTGTGTGTGTGTGTGTGTGTGTGTGTGTGTGTGTGTGTGTGTGTGTGTGTGTGTGTGTGCGTGTGTGTGTGTGTGTGTGTGTGTGAAGGAGAAGAGGATGAGTAGATTAAGAAAGAGAGAAGCCGAGGGCTAAATTAGTGTGAAGAAGAAGGCGAAGATAAGAGAAAAGTGAAGGAAAATCTAAGAACGAAAGAAGAGTCAAAAGGAAATCTCAGAAAGCAAGAAGAATAGAGACGGTAATGACGAAGCAAGGGTTTGAAAAAAAAGAAAGTTGAGGACAACATAAGGATGAAGAGAAAAGCTGAGAAGAAAAGGAGAGTGAAGGAAAAACTAGAAACGAAGATAAGGAGATTGAAATACCCTCACAGCTCCATCACTGACACCAACACCATCATCTCTAGCTGCTCACGAATATTACATCTTAGTTTCCCACGGTGGCATATTCCCTCCTCTATACCCCGTCTTCTTAGCAGCCTCTACATTCATCCCTTCCTCTTCCTCCTCCTCCTCTTTCTCTCTCTTCCTCCTTCTCTGAACTCCACCCTCGTCGCGTATTCCCAGGGCGATATATCACGTCTTCTAAGTTATTCTTTCCCCTCCTTCCCCAACTGCCCTTATTTCTTCATCTTCTCTCCTTTGCTGCTCCTCTCGACATTCTTTAATGTTACTGGTGCCCTTCTCTTCCTCTTCATCCTCCTCCTCCTCCTCCTCCTCCTCCTATTTCATCTCTTCCCCTTCTCCTTCAGAATCCTCCTCTCGTGTATGTCCTTACGTCATGATTTTCCTACTTCTCCCCATCGCTACACACAAATCTCCCCCACCACCTGGAGACGGTGGAGTAACTCGTCACCCCAAAATACTGGCCCACTCACCCCACCTCATAACTAAGACCAAACTTCTTATTTTTTTTCTTCCTTTCGTCTGATGCATCCGCTATAGAGAAAAAAATGTGGGGTGGTCTTTGAAGAATTCACGCCCAAGCTCTCGTCTACGAGAGGAGAGATAAGCGGGAAATGGCTGAACTCACCAACGAGCCGCACTGTCTATGAGTGTATCGAGCTTCAACTGTTTACACTCGGTTGTAAGGGGAGGATATAAACTCCCGGATAAACAGCGTCGAACTGGGAGACACATAGAGAGAAAAAGTAATGGCACTGAAATGAAAATGGAAACTGAGTTTAGATAGGCAGTTTTCATTTATCTGAAGTCGCGAATACGTGGTGAAAATATTTGCTATGCATTATATCTGACTTTTAAAGCATCATTTATTGAAAGACTGTGAAAAAACTTCCTTTTCTAATGATTCGATATCATCTAATGATCTCGCTCTGTCGGAAAAATAGACTTAAAGAGAAAACAGACAACTCGTCTACATAAAGAATACTCTTTCCCTCCAAAAAGAAAAAAGGAAGGGGAATGAAATTCACAACAGAATTGAAAATCTGGCAACGCTCGGTCCCCTTCACAGAACCATCACAAGTTCATTGTTATTTTACAACCTACGCCTCTGTAAAACGAAGATGATATCAGAAACTTCCTCTATCTAGGGATAAAGAAACGAATGACCACAGAAGTTTGGTATATCCAGAGGCACATGGCCTTCTCGTGATAACATCTTCCATCACGATGTTTAATTTTGGTTCCATTGATTCAGTCGATTATAAGATAGAAAAGTGTGAAGCTGTGGACCAGTGATGGTTGGATAAAATGCGTTAGTGATACGACCAGTTTGCAGCAGATATTCTCCCTTAGAAAACGAATAACCTTTTCGTATGTAAATGCTGAGCCATATATATATATATATATATATATATATATATATATATATATATATATATATATATATATATATATATATATATATATATATACATATATATATATATATATATATATATATATATATATATATACTTATGGCTTTACGATCGTACAGAATCGCCCTCGCAATGTATTGATAGGTAATTGCATATACACATAATACATTCGTCCATATATATATATATATATATATATATATATATATATATATATATATATATATATATATATATATATATATATATAAGTAAAGGTATCAATGATTTTGAGAAGTCTTCCCACGACCTCGCCTCTGCAAACCTGCCACCGTTTGACGAAAAATCTGAGCGGCCATTTCCCCATTTTTGGAAGTGAAAAATGAAATAAATTTTCAATCAGACAGAATATTCATATTAGGAGGACGTCGAAGCCCAGACCTGATTGACATATTCATCGGAGCTGGGGGAGGGAGCCGTCTGCTCAGTATGGGCAAGTTAGCCTGGCCTGGGAAAGCAACTGTCATCTCGCTGAGGTGACGAATGTAAATTTCCCCAAAGATCCATTGAAGAATACATATGGGATGAAGACGCTGGCATGAATGGAGGTGATTGGTTTTGACACACACACACACACACACACACACACACACACACATATATATATATATATACATATATATATATATATATATATATATATATATATATATATATATATATATATATATATATATATATATATATATATATATATATATATATATATATATTTATTTATTTTGCTTTGTCGCTGTCTCCTGGAGCAACAATGCTTGTAAAGTATTAATTCAACCTTGAAAGTATGGTTAAGCTCCTGTTTTCTTGTATTTCAGACATTTCATTTTCATATTCATCATATAGCAATGCAGTTCTGAGAGCAGCGGGTGCCATAACCCCAAGAACATTTTCCTATAGTTTCGTACGCCAGTCCCTCGTTTTCTTCAGGACACAGGTCACAGAGAGAAGGGCCAAACCAAAGATTCATGTCTATACATATTCCAGAGTTGTCCAGTGTACTGCCAGGTGGAAACCAATAACAGTTTCCAGTGTGTGTCCAGGACAGAGCCGTAAAACTGGGCACAGCATTGCAGGAGTTGTGTTAATACGGGATATTCCTCGCGAATTACATTGATGGGGGTCATAGTCTCTTGATACCAGACGTTTGGAGGCAAAGTATCTCTCTCTCTCTCTCTCTCTCTCTCTCTCTCTCTCTCTCTCTCTCTCTCTCTCTCTCTCTCTCTCTCTCTCTCTCTCTATCTCAAGTCACACGTTCATAATTCTCTCTGTATCTGTCATTCCTTCTTTTTTTGCGTTTGTGTTAATTTCTTTGGAGGTGGAGGGTGGGTGGCATCATTTCTCTCTCCCCCTCCACACACCTCGACTTACGTACGGTGTGGTGGAGGATTATTAGGCAAACGGTGTGAGACGGTGATGAATAGCCCTGGTAGATGATCAATGGCTTTAACCTTGAAAATCAAGCGTTAGCTGCCGCTTGTATCTGCCTACGTGCCTGATGTATTAATATCATTAATCTCGAGCATCCAGGCAGGAGAAACGCATTAGCAAAACATGACACAACAGCAAAAGAATATTTAGGAAGAATAACTAACACAGAGGCAGACGAAAAAAATAGATTTAACAGAAAGTTGGTGAAATTGTTCAAAAAGGAAAGAAAATATAAACAACGTACACAATAAGTGAATAAACATCACAGATAAAAGTGAAGAATATCTAGGAAGAATAACTAACACAGAGGCAGACGAAAAAAAATAGATTTGACAGAAAGTTGATGAAAATGTTCAAAAAGGAAAGAAAATATAAAAAACGTATACAATAAGTGAATAAATATCACATACAAAAGTGAAGATCTCGGGAAAATGTGGGACATAAAGAGAAGAAGAAGAGTAGATAGGAAAGGAGGAATCAAACACAGATTAGGACAAAAAGAGAGTAAATACGAAAATAGAGATAAGAACATATCTAAAGAAGAGAAAAACTGAAGTGGAACTAGAAATATAAATAGGAATATATCTAAAAGGAATAAAAGATGTTGGGGACACAGAAAACACAGACTTTGGTAAGAAAAACATAATAATAGTAGATTTGTAGCAGAAAATAGAGACAGAAGACGAAGAAAAAAGTAAGGCGAGAGTAAGGAAGGTAGAGAAGCTAATAAAGACAAAGAAGAATAGAAACAGAGGATGAAAAATTAAAGAGAAAATAGGAAGCTGATATCGTCAGACCAGCAGTGGGGCGAATGAGGATCTCCCTAAAGACAACTTGGCAGGTCAGCTGATAACGCGGGCTCAGGGAGGGAGGGAGACCCGCTCACTCAGCCAACTCCTGACCCCACGCTGCTTTTGCCTAGCCAGGCCTGAAGGCACACACACACACACACACACACACACACGTGATAGAGGATGATTCAGGGTCGGGGATGTGAGCGCATGCAAGGTAGGAAGGACGCAACACAAGGGGTCTGTAATGTTCACATCCTGAGGGAGGCAATGTTGGGAAAGCAAGCATATATTAGGAGTAACTTGTGACTCCAAGCAACTGTTTTGCATTCATGGTGGAGACCATGCAAATAGCAAGGACTTTAGTGCGTTTCTGGTGGGGGCAAAGTAAAGCTGGTATCTACATTGTGCGTACACACACACACACACACACACACACACACACACACACACACACACACACAAACGCTATGAGACCAGAAACAGCTATATACAGGCGGGCCACACCAGAGTATGGTCAGAAGCTAATGCTCAAAGGGGACAGTCCTGGTATTGTGAACCAATAAACCACGCAACATATCTAATGGTAATTATGGCCCTAAAACGGCCATAGACTGAAATAGATGCAATCTGTTTCATAGCTCCTCGAACACCACGGGCGTAAAAGTATGAGCAACATTTCAGAGAATCACCAGTGGACGCAGAGAGATGTACAAAATCCCATGGTTTGTACACCTCACTCAAGAGATTCATTCCTTCCAAGATTCAAACAATCAGGAAGACTGGCCAAAAGAAACTCCGAGGCAGGAATACATGTCCGTGATTTGGAGGCGTTCTGGCGCTGCTTGTGTGTCATACCTGCATAAACCAAGAACCCAAGAAAATTTTAGACACACAAGGAAACGCAGATCTGTCTCTCTCGAAAGCCCTCAGCATATTTTTCCCGTCATGCGGTAAAAATGTCTTTATTTCTACAGATACCCTTTTTTTTCATATCTTCCTTTGTCTAGATTATATATGAAAATACAGACGCCAGCTTCTGCTTCAAAACTCACAGAATTCAGACCCATAATGTCCTTGGTGATTGGAAACCCTATCCTAAATTTCAGTCTTACACTATTGTGCTGTCCGCGTCTTCGGGAATAAGGCCCTGGGTACAGATCCATTCCAAGTCGATGAATGAGTACCTGGTTTAGGCTTGGACGTCATTACTACAGCTTTTGTATGTTACGGGAAGAGTGCTTTAAACACGTGCTGCACCGTCTGTCAGACTTGTACATATATACACTATGTCTTTAATCACGTGCATAACACACACACACACACACACACACACACACACACACACACACACACACACACAAACACACACACACACACATACACACACACGTGTGCATTACGTCTCAGGCAATACACGAGAGTAAGCCATCCCTCCTACACTCCCTCCCTGGGGCCTCTCCTCGACTCCAATCCACTCCTCACCCACTCCACTCACTCTAGTGTTCCTCACACACTCCTTACCTCTGCTTCTCAGTTTACATATTCTTATACCGTTCTTTATCTTCGTGTATTTCTCCCTCTACTCCATCTCTTCCCACTCGTGCCATCTCCCTGATCTCTTGTGCAATCTATTCGCCTATTTATCTGCCCACCGAAGGTCACCACGCCCCCATCTCCACACCAATACTTCTAGAGTTTCTCCTCACTCTGGCGGCTTCTTCCTCGTGTGTGTGTGTGTGTGTGTATGTGTGTGTGTGTGTGTGTGTGTGTGTGTGTGTGTGTGTGTGTGTGTGTGTGTTATGCATTAGTCACCCAGAGCGGTCACGTCACCTGCAGGAGTCTCCACACGTCATTATTCAAGAGCGTGTGTCGTCGCGAGGTAAGTCGCCCTTCGTCCGTGGTCGGGGGTGAGGAAGCCGACGCGTGCTCCCTGGGTGGTGCTTGTGGCTGGGTGGGTATTTCCTGTGGCTGGATGGGTGAGTGGCAGGTGGTGTGAGGGTGTGTGGAAGGTCTGGCAAGGTGCGGTTGTTGGGCGAACGCGGGTGTTCGACGAGGGTTGACAAAGGCATCTGAGACAGACACCGTATTTGACTCGAGCTGAAAACGAAGGTGAGTAAGACTGAATTAGATCCATTTTCTTTTCGTCATCTTCCTTCTCTTCCTTCTTCTTCTCCTTCTTCTCCTCTTCTTCCTCTTCATCCTCCTCCTCCTCATCCTCCTCCTCCTTCTTTTCTTCTTCTTCTTCTTCTTCTTCTTCTTCTTCTTCTTCTTCTTCTTCTTCTTCTTCTTCTTCCTCTTCTTCTTCTTCTTCTCCTTCTTTTCTTCTTCACCATCTTTATGTTTCATTTTGAAAAATGTATTACTTAACAAAACAGAAAGTAATATACCAACAAGAACCATGGAAAATCCATGAAATATAAGCCTCGAAAGGACCCAATGTAATGGTCTGTTGCTGCTTGAATTCCTTTTGTATCTCGAAACTACATAATCTGACACTCTGTGGGACACAAAGATGATGCTGTTATCAGGAAGGGTTGTCAACCAGAACCTTTTGTTTCAAAGAAGGGTGAGAAAATCACATCATTTGCTGGACAAATGATTAGTCCACAGTTTGTAAGAAATAGATGTTGCCTAGGGGAGAGACAGAGAGGGACAAATTGGGTAGAAATTTGAAATTATTTTCCATTCTGTCTGGTGTGAAGGTGAGGTTCAGGAAGAAAGAGACAAGACTCGAAAAATCGCTTCGTCCATAATTGGTCTAAATGAGATTTTGACATAAGTACATTAAAGAGATTTTGACGGAGTGGAAAAAAGGGGAATTATAAATTCAGATGTTTCCTTTGTACGCACTCATTACCTCACGCCCGGAATATTGGACAGGACAGACAAAACACACTGCGTCATGCGTCCTGCTGTCCTTCCGTCATGTAAGCCCACGACATGCCAGCCAATCCACTACGACATGCTATCCAACCCACTACGACATGCCAGCCACCCCACTGCGACATGCCAGCCAACCCACTACGACATGCCAGCCAACCCACTACGACATGCCAGCCAACCCACTGTTTTGCACCTGTGACGCAACATCCAAACTCTTACGGGGTTACGCAGCTGTTACGTGCTCATGGCAAAATAAAACATACGTTAAAGCAGCCTTGCGACAGAGCCAGGAAGACCCCAGAATGGGTAAGTTCAGCAACTCCTCAAAAGGGTGAGTTTTAGCTAATACGAACCATCCTGTGCTGTATTCACAGAAGCGCTAGATTATAATTATATTTCCTACATATAAGTGACTCATTAACATCCACTCGCGCCATTGCCACCAACATCATAACCTATACGTCTGTCAGAAGTTCGCTGAGGGGGATATAAAAATCACCCAAGCAACCATCGC
This sequence comes from Panulirus ornatus, assembly GCF_036320965.1. Taxonomy (NCBI): domain Eukaryota; kingdom Metazoa; phylum Arthropoda; class Malacostraca; order Decapoda; family Palinuridae; genus Panulirus; species Panulirus ornatus. Next base: position 4,186,723 of record NC_092251.1, on the reverse strand, counting down.
TTTTCTGTAGCTATGGAACCATCGCTCCTGTGGGAATCATTACGCAAAACGTGATCGGAATCTCCTACCAGTTGCTCCGATAAATCCTGAAGTTAGTGTGAACTGCATCAGAAATTTCAAAGGGCGGGGGAAAAGGGAGATCTAAGCTTCCTCAACTTTCTGACGCGACAACGGTGTTGAAACCATTGTTGTGATGTGAGCATCACGAGGACAGGGATTGGTTCGAAGTTCTCTAGTCCCACTTGTTTGAGAGTTCACTTAAGAAAAGTTATTTGGATCAACTTCAGCCTCGTCCCAGTCAAACTCTAAGGGCTAAGAGAGAGCTAAGACATCAGTATGAGGTTTAGTTCAATCATTGTCACCATACAGGAAAATGGTAGACTTGGCTTACCTTCTCTTCTTGCAAAATCTAAATGGTCAAAACTTTTAGGGAATCTCTCTCAACAGTTTCACTTTTTATCAGGAACTGAAGCCCAAAAAAGTGGAAAAATATTTAAGGCAAACGATTCAGAGTCTGAAAAATGAAACAAGCTGAAATGTCACAGACCTCGCCATTCATTAATGTCTCTCACTGAAGTAAAAGCCAATATTTTACCACTGTCAACAACCCTCGGTAAAGAAAGGATCCAAAACGTTTCCACAACATCCATAAGAATCTTAAAAACATCCGTAAGAATCTTAAAAGAATAACTGACTTAAGGATCTTTTAGAAGATAGCTGTTATCTAAGACTGAAGCCAGAGATGTAACTGAAATAATTTCACTTGTACATCAAAATCAAAATGAAAAGAAGATCGATTTTTGTCTCTTGAACGTTTGAAATTTAGAAATAAATGAAACATTTTTTAAGACATCCCATTCACAACTTAAGTTAGAAATGCTCCTATGTCCTCTAATCTAAAGCCAAATTATGTTCAATAACTATATCTTGGATATCCCTACCTACACTTAGAAAAAAAGGCAAAAAAAAGAGACTATATTATCTTAGCTTCGTCTTCATCAAAGTCTAGAACCCCCTCAAAAAAAGATAAGACTTGAACATCTTCAGTCTTACATCCTCCATGCCAAGGGGGCGAAATATTAAAAAAGTTAAACTGATGTTTTATGAAATTTGTAAATTCATTATCCTAAAGTAGTTGTCAAACTTTTAAGAAAAATCTAAGTGCTCGACTGACTCCTCCCTGAATAGACTTGTCTATATTTCAGGCATCTGACGAGAAACTGCCACTTGAGTGAGTTCGTTTAAGCTAAACTTAACGAAGAATGCAGGCTCGTTAGTTACTTCATGTAATCTCCTTCATCCTCATCCACTCCCCGACAAGAACTGGTCCACACACACACACACACACACCTCTCTCTCTCTCTCTCTCTCTCTCTCTCTCTCTCTCTCTCTCTCTCTCTCTCTCTCTCTCTCTCTCTCTCTCTCTCTCTCTCTCTCTCTCTCTCTTATTTATTTATCTATTTATTTACTATACTTTGTCGCTGTCTCCCGCGTTAGCGAGGTAGCGCAAGGAAACAGACGAAAGAATGGCCCAACCCACCCACAACACACACACACACAGACACACACACACCAGGACACAGTGGTCAGCGTTGCATACCCCACATTTCCCAGACCCGTAGCGTACGTCGAGTTATTTTTCCAGTAGTTGATGTGTGAAAGCCAGACACACGAGCATTGGCTGTTATGATACCCGCCTTTTTTTCTCTCTCTCTTTCCTGGAGCACCAATGCTCTGGCGTTCCCTCTCTCGTATTTCCCCTCTTCCTATAGCCTTTCCAGTTTTAAGAGACGAATCTTCAAGCACCTGTAGAACTCTGATTAATTTACCTGGTAATGTTTTCCCACAACCTTCACATTTTCTGTACGATTAAGATATGCTTATGTCAGTGCCTAAGTCGACCGTTAACGAAAAATGATGAAGAGGATAAAGAAAAGCAGTAATGAATAAGGATGAAAAAGATTAGAGAGAAGAAAAAGAAGACAATGAAGGTTGTGCGTTCAAGAAATAAATCAGGAAATTTATAAGCCATTAAATAATTTTTTACTGCATCTCGCTTAGATAAGTCAGCGAGGACAGTGTAGGTCAGAGGTGAAGATAGAATGAAAAATTCATTTCCCTGTTCTAGACATTTCATGCTGGAGACGAGAGAGAGAGAGAGAGAGAGAGAGAGAGAGAGAGAGAGAGAGAGAGAGAGAGAGAGAGAGAGAGAGAGAGAGAGAGAGAGAGAGAGAGAGAGAGGTTGTTGCAAGTGTTATAAGTGGGATATGAAGTAGGTAGAAACTGTAAGTGTTTTTGTGTCCAAAAAATGGGCTTTATGGTGTTTATCCATGTGTTGAGTAGCTGGCATGAGTGAGAGATCAAGGGGTAAGTGTTAATGCCAAGGGTGGGTTGTGTGTGTGTGTGTGTGTGTGTGTGTGTGTGTGTGTGTGTGTGTGTGTGTGTTCAGGGGGGGACTAAAGAGAATTGCTGGTTAAATTGTCATGAGAATGTTGCACGAGGTTACTGCTGGAAATGACTAGTTCAATGGTGTTAAGTAGATGGTATATGCCGAAGTAGAAAGTTTGTGTCTAGTTTTGTCTCTATAACAAATACTGTCGCTAAAGTGTCAGTTTTCCCGACATTGATGTACTCATGATCGTCTTTATGTTTACTCAGACGCCCAACTATTTACCTCTAAAGTCTATTAATGAGATCATTTGCTCCCCTTGTCATAAATCTTGCTTCATCCACCCACTCATCAACCTCCTTCCCCCAGAATGTCTTCTCTTCTGAAAGCCCAAACGCCCACGAGAGCCCAAAATTGGCTTGAATATACATGAGAAATTGAACACCATTTCTAAAATCAAACATATGTTAATTCTGTCAATAAAAAAGAAAAACGATGGACAAGGAAAAAAATTTGGAGTCTTTCCCGCAGAAAAATTTTCTGACAACCTTGGGTAACCGAATTTGACTTGATTTACATAATTATCAATGTTATAAGTTGTAATCACATTATTTTCAAATGGGCTTTTCATGATTTTGATTCGCCTCGGAGTAATTGCTTTACGGGACACAAGTGATTACATTTCTGATAACCGGATTCACATGGCTCGTGGGAGTATAGCGAAAATGCGTAAACTAAAGTACGTTTAAAAATGAGGCAGGACGCAAGCGCAAAGTGATGACATTTTCGTCTCATAACCTCCGGCATAACTCGACATTTCAAGCACACACACACACACACACACACACACACACACACACACACACACACACGTGTCTGAGTTTCCTCATCCCTTCAAAAACTCACTCATTTCCACAACACTTTCTCTTTAAAAGAATAACCCTTTCAAACACATCACTCCTAGGCATAACCTCACGACTGATATATCTATATTTCCCAGTAGAAATAAAGAAATATATTTGACAAACGAGAGAGATTTGTCCAGAAAGCCAGCTACATACCTGGCAGCAAGATATCAGTTGGAGCATAACACACTCTGGTTATACAACGTTAAAGGGAAACTAACATGTAGTTTACCTCATAGTGGCGTCAATAGTCTCTGCTCTTGGTAAGGTTTCCAATAGTGTCCTTACTGGCTGGCAGAGGAAAGGATGGATGGTCTTGGATCGTCTAATAATGGTGTTAGATTTTCAGTGTTAATGCTGTTGTAGCACTTATATCTGCTGTTGCTATCAATATACTAGTATAATGGCGGTGCTTTCAGTAGCTGTGACTGGCCTGTCGTATCATGAGTTACTTTGATAGCAATATATATTTCTATGTCTGCCTTTGTTGTGAGCTCTAACATTGTTTTCTTATACTGCATCATTTATTGTGTCAGCGAAACCAATACAGTCGCTGATAATGATAAATGGATTCACTTTCTCTGTTTCTGCTAATGATAATGTTACATGAGAATATTCCTCTTGTTATCAGTTATGTTTCAGTTACTCTTGCCCTGTTTGTAGAGCCGCTGACACCGTTACTCATATTGACTTTACTTCAGTAACATTCGGTCGTAACTTCAGTAACATTCGATCGTAACCAGCAGCACCTAGTTAGTATTGTTACAACCCTATTTTGTTACTGGATTTCCTTCACCGTTACTCTTGATGTGATTTGTACCGTTACTTTTTACTTCACTATAATCCCTGTTGTTCTTAGGTATCTCTATATTCAATGTTACTTTCGCTGCTCCTTTCGTTACTAGTTACTGCTGCCGCTCCTGTTGCTGTTCCTTGAGTGTGTAAAAAGAGAAATAAACAATCGCTTGTGTATTTATTTACACGTTTCTGTTTTTGACTCTAGTATCAACGCATCTCTTTATTCATTTCGCAACATCTATGATGCCCTTCCTTCTCTCGCTTCCTACGCCTCCTCCCTCAGCAGACGTTCGGCCAACGCAAGATGTCCAGGTTGGTTGTTGAATAAGACATTGGTACGAGCAGCCCAACGCGGGGATTCAACCCGCGAAGAAGAGCCACCAAGACAATACAATCAGGCGCGAAGCTCTTGGATTCCACATAAATCCCGTCGTCGTCTCTCGTCTGGGTTTTTGAAGTCATAGAAATGCTCCTCAAGAGAATCGGAGCCTCTTTGTTTATAAGAAAATCAAGGTTGAGGTTTTGTTTATATTTCGTTATTCATACACACACACACACACACACACACACACACACACATGTATATATATATATATATATATATATATATATATATATATATATATATATATATATATATATATATATACATGTGTGTGTGTGTGTGTGTGTGTGTGTGTGTGTGTGTGTGTGTGTGTGTGTGTGTGTGTGTTAGTGTGTGTGTGTGTGTGTGTGTGTCTGTGTGTGTGTGTCTGTGTTAAAGACCAGAGTAAATAATGATTTCATAAGTTTCCGTAATGTTCGTTCAGTACTTCCCATACGGTTTTCAACTTTTCTGCGAAACTGAAAATTAGCTTTCGTAAGTTGATGTAATTTTCAGAATTCACAACAAGGAAGAAAAACATTCGTAGTTTCAGTATTTCAGGAATTTTATCCCGGTTTCAGTCGTCAAAAAAGGAAATCGCAGATCCTCCATGATGTCTGGAAGTGTCTCCATGACTATGGTTTGGTTGGTTCGTTGGTTGGTCCATTTGTTCGTTAGCTGGTTGGTTAGGTTGGTTGGTTCGATGATTCGGTTGGTTGGTTATTTGGGTTGTTTTCCCACAGGACTGGCTGGGTTATTAAAGCCACCAACATCAAGTCAAAATATATCTCGACCATGTTTTCCAGGTGTGCAAGATCAATCTAATACCATACACACTCTCGCTGGGTATGTTGTCCAGGGAAATCCACCCCTCACCACACCTCCTCACCGCGGTCCTCACTGCGCACATCGCTGCTAATTCACTCACCCAGCAGACCTACTCATCCAGTAGTAGTCAAGTCATTCCTCAGTTCAGCATTGGACACGTCTCGTCTCTAGCGATGAATACCTAATGATATGAAGAAGGATTGTTGTTCTCCCTGGTGGAAGGGAAGACAGCGACCCTGGCTAGCCTTTCCATTCCTCCTCTTCGTTTACACTTCATTTACGATTTAGATCAGGCCCTCTTAACCATGACTGTTGCGAACTCTCTTTCTTTAACACATTCCGTGAGTCCTTTGTCCTCCTGAGGGTCTGTGAGATATGGAACGGAATATCTCAAAAGAAATGAAGAAGTTTTATTATTCACTCATTCTTCAGTCTTCATTACTGGTTGCGTGTCTTGCTGTGTGGTGATTCATGGAAGAGAGGATACAATATCCTCGGGTCTGCTGATACAATCTTGTAAACAAGACATTTTGAAGAACTCGTTTCTCTAATCATTCTTAGATAATCTCTCTTGAAGTAGAGATAGAGAGAGAAGAGTAATTAGCTGTTTAGGAGAAACGCTAATAAAGGCGACAAGGTCCAAGAAAGAGAGTCATTTACTTTGGAAAAATCGGCTCAGATACTTGCGAGTGTCTGGGGGATTTCAATTTTCTTACACTGTTTCAGGAAGACTCCAGAGACCAAGACTAAATTGGTTTAAGAATGAGAGACCATAAAAGTAAAAAAGAACCATTTTCTCGGACGGAGAGGATATGAAAAGACATGAAAAAGGCAATGTTATGGGTCGCTCACCAAAACTGATATCATATTCGGGCAGAGTTATTCTACTGTTATTACAGGTTGTGAATCAGGGTCGTCTGCCATGAAGGCGATTAAACCTACCAGAATGAGAGCGGAATCTGGTGCTTCAGGCGTATGGCTGAGATGAGATAATCGAACGACACAAGGAAAGTGGCTATGTTCTTGTAAAAACACAGACGATAAAAATAAATCCGGAAGGAGTACATAAGTAGAAAAAAAAGGTGTCAAACACAATAGAAGTATAAGAGCAGAAAATTCACATATAAGTAGAAGTACTTAAGTGTATACTTTAAAGTAGCTGTTTTTTCATATAAGTATTTCCTAACTCATATGCCTTCATTTTGTATGCCTTCCTTCCACCTTGTTAAACATAATACTTTAATCTTGTTCACAAAAATCTCAGTTACCTCCTCCCACACAGTTGACAAAACTCAAACGCCAGATTATGCACTTTTTCACTCGAATCTGCCACCAGAACCGCGTCATGAGCAAACAACAGCTGACTCACACCAAGCTAAACACACACACACACACACACACACACACACACACACACACACACACACACACACACACACACACACACACACAGTCACTGAGTTGCTAAATCCATCATGATATGTATATATATATATATATATATATATATATATATATATATATATATATATATATATATATATATATATATATATATATATATATATGTAAGTGTATTTATGTGTACATAAGACCTCGGTTATTGGGTGAGCGTTCGTAACTCCAGAATTGGCCAAATCGATGTCTGTCTTTTTTCCCTTCACAACCAAACTGTGGAGTTCCTTACCTTCATATGTTTTTCCCGACTCCTCCCATCTGTCTCACTTTACGAGGCAGGTCGATTATCCCTTGAAGAACGGAACCCGACCTTGATGTTGGTGTTCTCCAGACTAAATGTCATTTCAACATGAAAATAGAAAAAGAAAATGTACATATAAGCATATATATATATATATATGTATATGCATGTGTGCATGTATTATATACCTTTAACTTATGTAGAGACATACTAGAGAGGAGAATATACCTCTATGCATATGTAGAGACATACTAGAGAGGAAAATAGACATTAAAGTTTAACATAAAGGATAAGAGACATGGGTTAATTGTTCTACACACTAACTACAAAAGGGGATGGATGGATGCGCCCTGAAGTCTCGGGTTTTCTCAAATCCTTTTATCCCGTCGAGGGTGATCACCATTCAAGTTGCCACTGCTCCTCATCTTGAAGGATACTGGGGCTCAAAATACATAGATTTATACGATTACTTAATCTACGGTAAAGGAATTATAGGCAATATATCCACGTCCTGGAGTGAGACTGGCGTCTGTATTCAGCGTAAGCCAGAGAAACTCCATCGCCGTTTGCAATTTATGTTTCTTACTGAATTTTCATGAGTGTTCTAAAGCGTTCATAAAACCCTCGCCCTCGTTCTTGGCGGGAAAAGAAAGAAAAAAAACAAAACGGATTCCTTCAGAACTTTTCCTCTCTCTCTCTCTCTCTCTCTCTCTCTCTCTCTCTCTCTCTCTCTCTCTCTCTCTCTCTCTCTCTCTCTCTCTCTCTCTCTCTCTCTCTCTCACTCTCTCTCTGGCCCTTGGAGCATTGTCTCCCAGAACGTTTTTGCCGAACGATTCATTCCGTTTTTAGATGGTTTGGTTTTCGGTGACCAGTCATTCCATCCGTCACAGCTACAGCGATCCTCTTCGGCCAGTGAGCTGGACGCTGTCAACCCCAGGGACATGACGCTGGCGTCGGCAGTTCCTCCAGACGGTAGCTGTCTCCTACATACGACCCTCGTCCTGTCATCGCCTCGGACAAGACTCTCATTCACTCTCACTGGGACCGACTGTCCTGCGAGACCATAAAGTTGTCTTGGGACTTGGACCGTCAGGGACGTGAAGTGGCAGGAATAGGGTTGAGCTTCCAGAAACGTGAGCTGGCAGAAACGTGGGCCACTGCAACGTGAGCTGGCAGAAACGTGCGCCACTACGACGTGAGCTGCCAGACACATCAAAATTCAATCCTGACTGGTCAGTCTACGTAAAATTGTCGCAATTCTGTTGCACTCCCTCCCTTGTTCGATCCATCTCATCGTTGAGAATGTAATTTGACACATCGCGCTCAGCAAATCCCTGAAACCTCAATTAATTTCACCAAAAATACCCGCGGACTTCAACCAACGAAATATCAAAAACATTTTCTTCCTTTTTTCACTTTAGGTAAGCGCTAGCTAGGTGCTCTGTTGCAGCTGCTTCCCTTGTGTATTACAAAGGACCCCAACTTTTGCTCTGACAGTTTGAACGAAGTAGTGTGTAAGGAGGACGTCCCTTGATGAGGTCCCTGTGAGGTTTACCAATCTTTCTGGCCAGGAGATGAATGCTGGCGCCTCCAGCTTTAAAACAGATCATTAGAATATTACGAGGAGGTTCCTCAGTTGCTGCGTAAAAGGAGGCACAGAAGTAGTACAACATAATTCCTTACTCTAGATCTTGATCGTGGACACTGTATTCCTTCATTAGATCCGTGGACATTATATATACCTTAACTAGAAAACGTATTTTCTAAGTTTATGAATACTATAACAAACTAGGCAAATACTTTAACGCACTGAGAGACTTCTGAAAATCCTATGTTGTATCCTTTGATATTTAGAAAGCTTTTCACCGGATCTGGAACGTGGGTCTAATTCACATAGCTCCCTTCTTTTAGCTTTCCTCCCACACTCTTGCCGGTTTATTCCCATCATTTTCATGGATCAACCTCTCCCGCCTTCCCTATCAACAGTGGTGTTCCTCAGGGCTCTAACTTGTCTCTTATGCTCCTGATCCTTAATGAAAAACTATTTCCTTTCGCCAAAAGATAACTTAGTGCACTCATACGCTGATGACCCAACACGTCTGTCTTCTACTTCTGTAAATTTCGCTTCATCTGTTCCAATTGAATCTACGCCTCGTTTAGGCACAACTAACTCTATAAACTCAGATTTAAGACAAGATCTTCGTGAGGGGTAGACTCATTTAAGTTCAACGCCTCGAAAACCATGATTTCCTCCAATTCGTCTCGCTGAAGCCCCACACAACATTTGAATCTCATTCGATGGCTTTTTGATTCCACTACTCAACCCAGTTAACATACGCGGTTACACGGTAACATCATACATATACATCTGGGAAATCCCGCATTTCACAAGTATTGGTAATCCTATATAGTTTCCGAAAATGATTCTCTTCTGAAAAGTTGATCCGACTATATAGAAGATTGAATCTTCCTAGTATGGAACTTTGTCCTCACGTCTGAGGAGGTTTACCTCTGCGTAGTGCTAACTTGCCGAGGTCGAGTTCAGAGTAATTCAAGGCACTGACTCTCCTAACCTGACCACAGAACTCGATCCACTTTGCTCTACATAGCAGAGTTGATTCGTTTTCTCTCTTCTACAGATCGTATTCTGGTTCCGACTCCCAAAAACTGGCTGTTTGTGATCCCTGCTTCTACCTTGGACCACGTAATGATTGGCAAGCGACTAAACCACACAACAACTGACAGCTCAGTAATGGGCTATGATTTCTGCCTTTTTCCCTACTCCAATAAACTTACGAACGCTATATTCTCATGACCTGAACCTTTTTTGAAAGGATTTCTGCAGATTCCGGAGCTTTTCAGTCATCTGTTTCCTTATATTTCTTTAATGATTTATATCTTTAGCTTTACTTTTTCGTACAATCTTTCTGTTGAGTTTCTTTGTTGTGTTTATGATACAGGTGAAATTAACATGTTGAATGTCAGCGGGACGTCATCACCAGCTGATTTTCAATGTTAATTTGTTTTGAATTGTGACGCGCATGAGGTTCAATTCCGACCAGACTTCTGGTCAGTTTCATCAGACATGTGTCCCTCTTTCTCCCCACTTCCTCCTCACAAACACTATAATCTGTTCCCCGCCGATACAGTACTGTTCCACTGCCATCTTTTCAAAGTTCCATGTCTATTGTAAATTTACAAGTCCTCTGAACATTTTTCCAAAATCATTTGCCAAATGAACGTATCTAAATCATTGTTGATGATACTGAAAACTTGGGAATTAAAACGCATAGTGTTAAGTACAGATCGCATATCAATAAAAGATGAATACTATAACCATTTCTGTCTTTGTCTATTCCTCCCACGTACAAGCGCAACTGAAAAGCACGTTTAGTTTCATATCTTTTCCAATTGTTAGCTTTCTTCATACAATGCCTTCAACGTATTCTTATTGCTTTAACAAGCATCAACTGATAATAACCAACAAGAATAACGCGAGACAGAATGCCTTTTTTTAATCTTAATAACAAATATATTAGTTACTGCGTTATTTTTTGAAGAAAATGGTCTAGATAATAGGCAAAGAAAATGAATAACAATGAGGAAAAATAGGGGATCCTAGTCTATTAATACCTTCATTTGCCAAGATACCACAATTCTATTTGCAATTATGTTTTTCATGCATCTGGAGGAGTTTCTCCAAAGCTAAACTATCAATGTTCTTCACCTAAAGTTTCCTTCATGCGAATTTCTTACATTTTGGTGCCTAAAGAATATGCTATCTTTCGGCATGTTTATTCTATAGGAGCCTTTCATAGTATCATACTCGACACTTTATGACATAATCTCGTGCCTTCTAGGTATATATGGGTCACGTAAATCAGAGAGGTAATTCATGCTGAAAAATTATAGAATTAAAGGCTATCAGTCATATTACTCCTCTAAATGAATTACGGGGCAAAAACATCATTTTCACACCAGCATTCATCTCATACTTTCTCTGTGTGTGTGTGTGTGTATGTGTGTGTGTGTGGGTGGTTCTATTTGATAGATGAATAGATGGATTGAGAGAAAGATATAGATAGATAGATTGAGAGAGATATATAGACATACAGATATTTCTATGTAGTTCATACGATTAATAGTAAAGAAAAACACAGAAAATGCCTGTAGAAAATGAGACGTCAAGGCGAACCTTGCGAGCGAGAATGGAGCGGGAAATCTGGCCAAGTGTAGGAATATGATGAGGCAGAGCGTGAGGGGCAAGGAGGTGAGGAATACGACAAGGGAGGAGATGAAAGTGAGGAGGTGAAGAGGAGGAGGAAAATCACCGGATGATTACAGGGAAGGCGAACTGCGGTGCCTAATAAGTACGACTCTCTTACCACACGAACAATTACGACCTACAGTTCACTTCAGAGATGTCGACAAGCGTCTGCAAGACGGTGTGTAGTGTGTGAGTGTGTTTGATGTAAAGCGTAAAACCCAGCAGAAAATAATGGCCAGAAAGGAGCAGTTAAATTCCGTGTCCAGCCGGGCAAACATATCTCAAAATTAAATCTGCATATCATACATTATGTGTGAGGTGCCAGAGGAACTCAGTGGGTTATATGCAACACCGAGGGGACGTAATCATACTTTACACGAAGTGCTGCTCATTTTACCAGTGTCAACCAACCCGCACACACACACACACACACACACACACACACACACACACACACACACACACTGTGGCAA